>NC_134487.1:113352082-113652082 GCF_040206685.1 Ascaphus truei
TAAGCTTTGTAAATTACTATTTATCATATGAGCATATTGGGGAAACAATACACGCTTCAAAATATATCAGATATGCATCTATGATGTGGGAACCATAAAAGATATGGCACTTCATGGTTTAAATAAGATGATGCTCAGGGAACATTGAATTATTGAATGTAAGGACAAATAACAGAAAGTGCATAACAGATTTGTAATATACTGTGGTACCAAACACGCAAGTTAAGTATTGTTAAGTGGAAGATTGGGAATAATTTGTTGTCTGCGTGTAAATTTAGCCTGGTTTAATGCACAGTCAGTATATTAACAGTACAAAAAGGAATATAAAAACTGGAAAAACTAACATGATACAGTCTATGTTATTTTTCTTTTTTCTGTTAACACTGATGACTTATAATGAGGGCACCCAAACTCTTACTACACCACATGTATATGCTGATTTTTATACTGAGTATCAAAAAGAGTTATAACATCCTGCTAGAGAATATTGAAGGTAACCAAGATGTTTTAAAATGTTACATCCAACTGGAAGCCAGACTAATACTGTAATGCTTAAGTTATAAGAAAATTGTTTTTGTTATAAAAGCATGACCTCAAAAATTGCAATAGACAATATAGATCTTGTTTTTTAAACTTGAAGAATAAGTCATATTTTTATTTCTTTGAACTGTAAAAGGAATTTGTTCGTGTTCCAAGGATGACTGATGGTAATAACGTAAGTTTGAATGTTATTTCTTTCCAGGAGCCTGTCTACTTTATATCATCACATTTCCATTATAAAGAAATGGCTGAAATCTGGATCTGTTTTACAAAGACTAAGAAAGGCCAGGTTGAAATATTTTCTGTGTCATTGTGGTAGCAACACACTGCACTTCTTGTTGGAGCCAGATGCCATAGAAGCAAACTCAAAAGAGACTGCAACTAAATTACTGTTTTCACTTTTCACTTAATCATTCATCAAAATACAATGACTAAAATGCAGACTAAAGCTTAGAAACAGTAAAGCAGAGCAGCAGGAAAATTGGAGGTCTCATTTCTCTGTCACTTTCTTGATGTTGTATTGTTTTTGTTTGTTTGAAACAGATGCACTATGATGACCTATATACATTACTTAGGAGGATCTATGGGGTTAGAATACGGCCATTTGAAATTACCAGGGAAATTACAGAAACCAAGAGTTATTGAAGAAAAGGTTATGCTTGGGGAAGAATTTAAAATGATAACAAGAAAAGCATTTGGGAGCAAATGTCTTCTCTAAGCATGTTTTGTTTTTAACTGTCAATGTTCCTATATGACAGTAAATGTTTTGTAAAAGTGAGTGAACAAGAAATTTGCAATCTGTGGTACTTTATATTTAGGGTCTGATTGTTTCTCCTAAATTCGAAATAAGGAAGAAAGTCTGATGGTGGTTAAGCTTGATATCACACAGCCAAATGTTTGTATGCAATCATACTGTATTATAAAGGGGCACTCATTAGGTAGATGCAGCTTCATACAAATTACAAATCATGATGCACTCACCATATCACTCAAGAGACATTGGAAGATATATTACAGGGACAAAGTTTCAAGTTGCTTATATTTGCATCTTGATTTGGTTAAAACAGACTGCTAGCTTCCGTACAAGAATGGTGCATTGTTTTACTTTTGTTTCTTACAGTACATTTGACACTGATCTTATGTGCAGAAGTAATATCATCATATTTAATAGATGCATAGAAAAAAGAAAATAGTGTTGGTTGGAGATTGTGGTGCATCGAATGTTACTATTACTGTATGTAGCCGGGACCCCCATTCACCCTTTTTTTGATGTTACGGGAGGGGAGTGTTGCACCTAGGGAACGCTCCAATAACGGAGGTTCCGCATTAGGGAGCTGCCATGTTAAAGGTGGCGCTGGCGCATACCTGGTCCGACTGGAGGTTGCGCATGCGCAGGGCAGGGTGTCAGAAACCCGCGAAGGAGGAAAGCTTAGGGAGGAGGGGAGTTAGGGGACGTCGGGTCCCAGCAGCCCCCGCGGCCCCCCTTGACACAGCAGGACCAATGAGGTATGAGTTTAGGGAGGATAGGAAGTGGTGGCGCGCACGAGGAGTCAGAGCTAGCTGGTGGAGGAAGGAGAAGGAGCTCCGGAGTAGGGAGGCAGCCGCCCAATATCTAGGCCGCATGCCCCAGGCCCATATAGGTCCTGAGCCCCAGTAGAGAGCAGGGGAGCTAGGGACTGGCCATAGTCAGGCTCCTGAGGGAGTGTATGAGGTAGCCTCACAAATGCCGGGCCTTCCAGTTTACCGCATTACAGACTCGGAGGGTCGTGTGAAGACATGGCACCGAAATCATTTGCTCCCTATTCCCCGAGTGGAGGAGGGGGATTTGGAGTGGCCTACATCCGCGTTGGATGGGGAGGGGACAATGGAAGACGACATGCCAGGGAACTCAACCTTTCAGGACGACCCCAAAGAGGGAACCTCTCAAAGGGGCCCTCAACCGAGCGCACCTCCCGGCGGAGCAATGGGCAAAGGGCGCAGGGAGCTGTCACCCCAGAGGGTGACTCCGGAAACCTCGTCACTAGACCCAAGGAGCCCGTGCTTTGTACCAAGCCAGGATAATTCAGAGACTGTAATCCCCTCAAGGGAAGAACTCGAGATTAAAGACCCAGATAGTCACTTGCCCAAGGGAGTGACTGAACACCAGTTGAGGCGAAGCCAGAGAAACGGGCAACCTCCCATGAGGATGGCATATGATCAATTTGGGGCACCCCACTATGAGGCTCAGCAGTGGGCCCGCAGCCGCGTACAGTCAGTGATTGTGATGTTTAGCGAAATGTACAATCTGATGTAGAGGAAGGAATGTCGATGTTATGCAATTTTTCATTATATAAAAGTTGTACCAGTTTGAAGGTATTGTCCAAGCAGGGTCGTTGAAATCCACAAGGGGGGAGGATGTAGCCGGGACCCCCATTCACCCTTTTTTTGATGTTACGGGAGGGGGGTGTTGCACCTAGGGAACGCTCCAATAACGGAGGTTCCGCGTTAGGGAGCTGCCATGTTAAAGGTGGCGCTGGCGCATACCTCGTCCGGCTGGAGGTTGTGGATGCGCAGGGCAGGGTGTCAGAAACCCGCAAAGGAGGAGAGCTCAGGGAGGAGGGGAGTTAGGAGACGTCGGGTCCCAGCAGCCCCCGCGGCCCCCAGTGACATGGCAGGACCAATGAGTTACGAGTTTAGGGAGGATAGGAAGTGGTCGCGCGCACGAGGAGTCAGAGCTAGCTGGTGGAGGAAGGAGAAGGAGCTCCGGAGTAGGGAGGCAGCCGCCCCCTACCTAGGCCGCATGCCCCAGGCCCAGATAGGCCCTGAGCCCCAGTAGAGAGCAGCGGAGCTAGGGACTGGCCATAGTCAGGCTCCTGATCCCCTTACTGTGCGGCGATAGTTACGGGACAGTTCTAAATCAACGGGAGGCTTGGGACCAGGCCCCGCTGCCAAGTAGCCGCGTGTCTGGGTGGGATCGCCCCGGACACCTACAGGTGACGTCATCTACGCCCACGCCGATCCTTTGTGAAGACAGTTGCAGCACCGGGTACAGGAGTGCCCGGCAGCTAAAGTTCAAGTGCACCAATGGTACCATTATTCACTCCGGGACACGGTGGCTGCGCAGTCACACACTCATACATTCATTGACTCACGTGGGGGTGGGGTACGTATCTCAGGAGGGAACTGGACACAGGGTGGGATCACCCGGAAAAGGGAGAGGTAGAGTGAGCATTCACAGGACACTGTTAGTAGTGCCTCCTCTAGGAAGGGGGCACCTTTTGATTATGCTGACGGTTGCTATAAGTAAAGCTTATTGGTTAAGGTATTGCTGTGGGTGTGTATTTCATGTACATAAGTTCCTGCGAAGACCCACTTCCCCTAGGGCAGAAGCTATCGCAGGTGGAGGCACTGCACCAATTTAACACATATTGTGAATACCCCAGGATCTCCGTGGCAGAGGCTTAGGCCCTGTGAGCCTACAGGTTATACAGCACATGGTAGTGATCTGTGTTCGATAGGAACCAGGGCTACATTTGGAGGCTCTGCTGAGATCTTAGACCTGGGGTGCCCCCAAGCCAAAATAACCGCCATGGCCCTTCCTTCACGTCAGGACATACATGATTGGGCCCGCCAAATGCGCATGCCCACCCGCCACTCAGTGGCTGTGACCCGAGTACCCATGGCCCTACCCTTAGAGACATTACAAACGGCCCTACGCCAACTACCGGGTTTCGCCAAAGCCCGCCTAGTAGACGTACTCATAGATCAAGACACTAAGTGGAACATATAAACAAGAATAAAAGTGCGCAACCCAAAACACAAACTTAATCGTGTAAAAGACAATGTCTAATAGTGAGACATACAAATCTAGTAAATTGTGTTTAAAAAACACTGAGTGAGTAATTGGTGAACGCTATCTAGCACAACCTTACTGTGGAAGTGAAAAAAGTGAAAAACCCATACAAAACCGTTGGTACTAGGCGTATGCTGCTCTAAACAGAGAGTGGCTCAGCACTTTCACGAACTAAAGATAAAAACAAGAAAAAAGCGCAAAACGCAAATAGTGAAGTATGTCAAATTCTATATTCAGTAAAAAAATGGTGAGTATTCTGCGTACATTTAAAACATAGATCATTCGCATTTACGTGTATCAATACACGAAAGTTACCACACAGCAAAACTTCAGAGTGGTGTGATTGGAGGGCGTAGCTCTGGTGGATCATCTCCTGCTGGCTCTGGCAGTCATCTGCATCTGTGATGGTATCCGCAACCAGCGTCTGGACGTTCCAAGCAGTGATGATGGGGACAATACTGGAATGTCTGTCCTGAGTCCCGCACTCAATGTGTGCTAAAGGTATAGTCCATGCATTTGCTACACAGGTATTAACGGCATACGAGGAAATGCTCCCAAACACAGTCAGCCTGACCGGCACTCAGCCTTGGTGCTCGCGCGTCAGTATGACGTCACCCGTACGGGAAGCAGTAACACACAAGGCGCACCCAGGCAGTAAGGCTCGTGGCTGGATAGGCACAAAAAATGCCCAATCTGACTTTCAAAAGCGAGACAGTAAGGCTAAAAGGTACCGCATGAAAGCAATTAAATGTATCCTACGCGTTTCGAAGCTCAATAATGTTTCTTCATCAGGGATAGATTCAATGTCACTACCTCAGGGTATTAAGTACCCACTCGGCTGCTATCATTGGTTCACCAATTTGGACCGCAGACCAATCAAATGTACTGCTCGAGGATGGGGGCGGGACATTGAATTGGCATCGAATACATGACAATAAAATACAAATCTTTATTTAACCAATGTTACTCTGCAAAAGAAGAAATAATAATAAAAAGGGAAAAAAGAACATAGTTAGAACATTGTCCTCAATGTTAAATAAAAACATTCAAAGAGAATTACATACATAACAATACAATCTAAAATGACTATAAATCTCACATGGTGAGATGAGTAAAAATGCTTATTCAATGGAGTTAATGGGCTATTTGGTCACTACACCAAAACATAATCAATAAAATACAATACAGAGGACTATAGTTACTTTAGTAGAACTCCCACACATCTGAAGTTTTGCTGTGTGGTAACTTTCGTGTATTGATACACGTAAATGCGAATGATCTAAGTTTTAAATGTACACTGGCGACACACTTTATTCGAGCTCGGCTAGTCCCACGAATTCGGATATACCCGGGTGTATTGAGGTTTGTGACTGTTTTCTGCCCGAGTGCATTGGGTTATTTTCCAGGCAGGGATTGAAGCATTTTATTCCCGCTGGCTGCAATACTGCACAGTATATATATATATACATCATTACAATTCATGAATTTATGCCATCTGGTAGACACGCGAAGCATTGCAGCCTATTAAATCCTAATCATTATCATTTAACAGATCAGCCGCCCGTCAGCCAGGCATGAACCCAGGCTGGGAAGGCAAACACAACGGGGCTTGTCAGAGGTGAGGAGCGGCGCATTCCAGGTATCTGCCAGGTACATACTGGGTATTTGCTCGAATAAAGTGTGTCGGTGCAGTACGCAGAATACTCACCATTTTTTACTGAATATAGAATTTGACAAACTTCACTATTTGCGTTTTGCGCTTTTTTCTTGTTTTTATGCTAAGTGGAACACTTTGCTAGTAGATTGTCGGCGAGATCTAGTAGTCCTCGAGCCTGCCGCCCCTCAATATCTGCCGCTGCCAAACTCTCCGTCCGGTGGCAGCCACTTGGTCTATCCCCTGCGGGACCCCCCTGTGGGTACCGACGACCCTACGCTCCCTTTTGCTCACTACCCCGCGAGCAAGGCGGGTAGCTGTCCGTCAGACTGTAGCTATCCCGGGTCTAGCGCATCTGAGGAAGCGGGGGTGCATAGTGACATGCTGCAGAAACTCCATGATAAGATAGACCAGTTGGCCACTCCCTCAAGCTTACCGGCGCTAGTAGAAGCCTTTACCATGGCCACGCATTCGCAAAGCTACCGGAAATTTAAGGCCTTCTCGGGGACTCTACTTGTGCCCATGGGAGAGGATGGGATAGATCCCTGGAAGGAGCATACTAGGGGAGTAATGGAAGAATGGTCTTGTACCAACGTGGTGAAACGCCAACGGCTCATGGAGTGCTTGAGACCCCCCGGGTCCACTTTGATCAGTATACATCGAGAACAGTACCCCGACCTGACCGCTCGTATGATGATCGAGTTTCTTGTTGAGGCCTATAGTGCGACCGAGCATGATGGGGCTTTGTGGGCCAAGTACTATGCCATAAATCAAAAGGAGGGAGAAGATTTGTCTGCCTATATCCACCGCGTGCAAATCTCCCTGGGACCCCTACTGCATCATAAGTATTTGACCGCCTCCCAGATGGACGAATACCTTCGGAAGCAATACCTTTGGGAGTCCAGTCCTACCCACCCTATTGCAAATATGATTCGCGACAATCTCACTCGAGGACCTCCGCTCTCGTTTATCAAATTGTTACAGCAAGTCAAAGAGCACGAAACACATCTCATGCTTCACTACCCACAGAAGGCTAAAGCAGCCAGCAGCCCTAAACCCAAAGGGAGTGCTGAGAAGAAGGAAGAGCCTGAAATACGCTGCCCGGACCTTGCCTCCGTATGACCGCCGTGCCACACCCCGAGACATGTCCTGATATAAATGCGGAAAGAAAGGGCATATCTCCTACGATTGTCGGATGGGAGAATCCCGCCACCAGAGTCCGTCCCCCAAGAAGTCCATGCCCCAGGCCATGATATGCGGCGCCTACGCAACCAGCCCAGAAGACCCTGTTCCCACCCAAAGTGGCAGCAAACCTGACGAGGAGAGTAACCGCATAGGGCCCATAGCGCTGATCCGAGTACTAGAAGATGGTATCTACTCCTCTGCCTTGCTGGACGCGGGGTCCCAAGTCACCATCATATATCGAAGATTCTATGATCGACACCTCCAGAAGCGTCTTCTGAAATCGGCCGGGCATATCAAAGTAAGAGGGTTGAGCAATGACGACTACCCCATTGATGGCATAATGACCGTGGATCTGGAGATACAATAGCTCAACACTGGGAAGTCTCATCCCATGAAGGTGGGCGCCTTGGTGTGCCCAGAACTCAAAGAGACACCTAAGTATCCAATCATCCTAGGTACGAATGCGGACATTGTGCAAGCCGTCTTCCGGGCCTATCTATACGAAACTAATGAACTACCCATGTCCAGCCTACAGCTACAACTTGTCCAGGTGGATCCAGATTCCCCTCCAGCCCCCTCTGAGGACCACGGACTACTGTTCTGCGGCCGAACTGGGCTGACCCGGCTCTTGCTGGGAGAAACGCAGAGAATACCCGCCTGGTGTGCCTATGCTGAACGAGTAAGCGAAGAACAACTCTTTTCTCTAGAAAGCACGCCCGAAGAAGATGTCCGCCGAGAATACTGGCTAGTACCGGAATTTTGGGATTGGCCGACCGCCATCCCCTGTCGAATTTATGTGATGGTCCAGAATCTTTCGCCCTTCCCTATGGCCATCGACGCGGGACAGAGGATAGGAAGGATTTACCCCGTCAGCTCAGTAGATGAGGCCGTACAAGTAAAAGCTGCCCGAGTGGAAGATCCCGGATCACCGTTGGACTTCGACTTTGGCTCGTCCGGATTGTCGGATACCTGGAAGGAGCGGCTGCGAGTACAGCTGGAAGAGAGGTGATCCGTATTCTCCACAGGAGAGATGGATGTGGGGTGTAGCCGACACGCCCAACACACCATTCGGATGACTGATACCAAGCCCTTCAGGGAACGTTCCCGTCGGCTCGCTCCTAGGGACATAGAAGATGTACGAGCGGCCCTCCATGAGATGGAAGAAGCCGTCATTTTTACAGAATCCCGAAGCCCTTACGCCTTGCCCATAGTGGTAGTACGAAAGAAGAATGGGACGTGAGGTTATGTGTAGATTACAGGACACTCAACAATCGAACAGTACCCGACCAGTACAATCTTCCCCGCATAGAAGAAATCCTGGACGCGCTACATGGAAGTAAATGGTTCAGTGTACTGGACCTCCGGTCCGGGTATTATCAGGTATTATGAGTCATGAGGATCAAGAGAAAACGGCGTTCATTTGCCCATTAGGGTTCTACCAATTCACCCGTATGCCCCAAGGCATATGTGGTGCTCCCGCCACCTTCCAGCGGCTAACGGAGAAGACCTTAGGGGACCTGAACCCCCAAGAATGCCTAGTATATTTAGATGACATCATAGTCTTCAGAAGAACCCTGGAGGAACACGAGGCCCGACTCCTGAAGGTGCTCGACCGATTAGCTCAAGAAGGACTCAAACTCTCATTAGACAAATGCAGGTTCTGCCGGACATCGGTGACTTACGTGGGACACATAGTGTCCGCTGAGGGAATCACCACGGACCCAGCCAAAATAGAAGCCGTCGTCAATTGGCCCCGACCTGACAATGTGGGGGAGCTGCGATCGTTCCTGGGGTTCTGCGGATACTATCGCAGATTTGTGGAGGGGTACTCCCGATGGGCCAAAGCCCTCAACGGCCTCCTCAAGATATAAGCGGAAGACACCGGCCGGAAGGCTACGCCTGCACGGAAGGATCTGAAACAGAGTTTAACCGCGGCCCCTGTGTTGGCCTATGCAAACAACGAACAGCCTTATATATTGCATGTGGATGCTAGCCTGAGTGGACTAGGGGCGGTGTTACATCAAAAATATCCAGAGGGACTATGACCCGTAGCTTATATCAGCCGCAGCCTTACGGTCAGTGAACAGAACTACCCCGTGCACAAATTGGAGTTCTTGGCCCTCAAGTGGGCCATTGTCAATAAGCTTCGGGATTACTTATACGGTGTATCGTTCGAGGTGTGGACCGACAATCACCCACTTACCTACATTATGACCTCCGCCAAACTCGACGTGGCCGGTCATCGCTGGTTGGCCGCCCTGTTCAATTACAATTTCACCCTGAAATATAAGCCCGGCCCCTTGAACATTGGAGCTAATGCCCTGTCTGGGCGACCAGGGCTGACCACTACCCCTGAGGAAGACCAATGGGAAGAAATTCCGGGACCCGGAATAAGAGAGCTATGTTGTACCATGGCCATCGTCAATGATCAAGTGGCATTCTTCGAATTAAGGGTGGCTGACTCGCTAGGATGCACATCCAACGCTATCCCGGAAGCTTACCGGAACTCCAGCGGCATGCACGTTACTCCCGACATGATCATAGCCTGGAAAGATATGGTACGCTACCAAGAGCAAGACCCGGTCACGGGGACCATTCGCTATGCTATCCGGCAAAATCGCCCGGCTCTCCTCAGACAGGCTCCAGGAGATGTGGGAGGTATACTAATGCGGGAAGCCGACAAGTTCGAACTACGAGACAATCTGCTGTACAGAGTGGTACAGTACCATAACCACCCGAATAGGAGACAACTAGTACTGCCGAGGAGACTACAGTACTTGGTACTAAGGGCCCTACACGATGAACATGGTCATTTGGGGGTTGACAAGACTTTTGGCCTAGTGAGAGATAGATTTTTCTTGCCCAAAATGAGAGAAGAAGTAGAGCACCACTGCCGACGGTGTGTGCGGTGTATCCAGTGAAAGACATTGCCCACCCGGGCCGCCCCAATGGGCCACTTAAAAAGCACCGGGCCTATGGACTTAGTGTGCATGGACTTCCTCTGCATTGAACCTGACAGCCGTGGCATAGGCAATGTGTTGGTCATCACGGATCATTACACCCGCTACGCCCAGGCCTTCCCAACCAAAGATCAAAAAGCCATTACGGTGGCCAAGGTGCTCTGGGAAAAGTACTTTATGCATTACGGGCTCCCGCAACGACTTCATTCCGATCAGGGAAGAGACTTTGAAAGCAACTTAATAAAAGAATTGCTGAAAATCTTGCACATCGCTAAGTCGCGAACTACCCCCTACCACCCCGAAGGGGATGCGTTGCCCGAACGGTTCAACCGCACGTTACTGGACATGTTAGGCACCTTAACGGGGGTCGAAAAGACTGAATGGAGTCGACACGTGAAAACCCTAGAGCATGCCTAAAATTGCACACGACATGACTCCACGGGATTCTCCCCGTACTTCCTCATGTTTGGGCGAGAAGCCCGATTGCCGGTGGACATAAAATTAAGAGTCTCCACCGATAGAGTACATAATAATACGCATTTCCGCTATGTACAGCGATTGCAAGAGAATCTTCAACGGGCCTACTCCCAAGCGGAGAAATCTACCGAAAAACTGAACGCCGGAAATAAACGGCGATACGATCATAAAGTTAAATACAGAGACATTAAACCAGGCGATGCAGTACTCTTCCATAACCTAGGAGTACCGGGGAAACGTAAATTGGCTGACTGATGGAGGGAGGGAGTGTATGAGGTAGCCTCACAAATGCCTGGCCTTCCAGTCTACCGCATTAAAGACTCGGAGGGTCGTGTGAAGACATGGCACCGAAATCATTTGCTCCCTATTCCCCGAGTGGAGGATGGGGAGGGGACAATGGAAGACGACATGCCAGGGAACTCAACCTTTCAGGACGACCCCAAAGAGGGAACCTCTCAAAGGGGCCCTCAACCGTGCGCACCTCCTGGCGGAGCAATGGGCAAAGGGCGCAGTGAGCTGTCACCCCAGAGGGTGACTCCGGAAACCTCGTCAATAGACCCAAGGAGCCCGTGCTTTGTACCAAGCCAGGATAATTCAGAGACTGTAATCCCCTCAAGGGAAGAACTCGAGATTCAAGACCCAGATAGTCACTTGCCCAAGGGAGTGACTGAACACCAGTTGAGGCGAAGCCAGAGAAACGGGCAACCTCCCATGAGGATGGCATATGATCAATTTGGGGCACCCCACTATGAGGCTCAGCAGTGGGCCCGCAGCCGCGTACAGTCAGTGATTGTGATGTTTAGCGAAATGTACAATCTGATGTAGAGGAAGGAATGTCGATGTTATGCAATTTTTCATTATAAAAGTTGTACCAGTTTGAAGGTATTGTCCAAGCGGGGTCGTTGGAATCCACAAGGGGGGAGGATGTAGCCGGGACCCCCATTCACCCTTTTTTTTATGTTATGGGAGGGGGGTGTTGCACCTAGGGAACGCTCCAATAACGGAGGTTCCGCGTTAGGGAGCTGCCATATTAAAGGTGGCGCTGGCGCATACCTGGTCCAGGTGGAGGTTGCGCATGCGCAGGGCAGGGTGTCAGAAACCCGCGAAGGAGGAGAGCTTAGGGAGGAGGGGAGTTAGGGGACGTCGGGTCCCAGCAGCCCCCGCGGCCCCCCGTGACATGGCAGGACCAATGAGTTACGAGTTTAGGGAGGATAGGAAGTGGTGGCGCGCACGAGGAGTCAGAGCTAGCTGGTGGAGGAAGGAGAAGGAGCTCCGGATTAGGGAGGCAGCCGCCCCCTACCTAGGCCGCATGCCCCAGGCCCAGATAGGCCCTGAACCCCAGTAGAGAGCAGTGGAGCTAGGGACTGGCCATAGTCAGGCTCCTGATCCCCTTACTGTGCGACGATAGTTACGGGACAGTTCTAAATCAGCGGGTGGCTTGGGACCAGGCCCCGTTGCCAAGTAGCCGTGTGTCTTGGTGGGATCGCTCCGGACACCTACAGGTGACGTCATCTACGCCCACGCCGATCCTTTGTGAAGACAGTTGCAGCACCAGGTACAGGAGTGTCCGGCAGCTAAACTTCAAGTGCACCAACGGTACCATTATTCACTCCGGGACACGGTGACTGCGCAGTCACACACTCATACATTCATTGACTCACGTGGGGGTGGGGAACGTATCTCAGGAGGGAACTGGACACGGGGTGGGATCACCCGGTGAAGGGAGAGGTAGAGTGGGCGTTCACAGGACGCTGTTAGTCGTGCCTCCTCTAGGAAGGGGGCACCTGTTGATTACGCTGACGGTTGCTATAAGTAAAGCTTATTGGTTAAGGTATTGCTGTGGATGTGTATTTCATGTACATAAGTTCTTGCGAAGACCCACTTCCCCTAGGGCGGAAGCTATCGCAGGTGGAGGCGCGGCACCAATTTAACACGTATTGTGAATACCCCAGGCTCTCTGTGGCAGAGGCTTAGGCCCTGTGAGTCTACAGGTTATACAGCACATGGTAGTGATCTGTGTTCGATAGGAACCAGGGCTACATGTATATGAATTTCCCAAATTAAAATTTCTCATTTGATGCAAGCAGAAGTACTGCACCGACACACTTTATTCGAGCAAATACCCAGTATGTACCTGGCAGATACCTGGAATGCGCCGCTCCTCACCTCTGACAAGCCCCGTTGCGTTTGCCTTCCCAGCCTGGGTTCATGCCTGGCTGACGGGCGGCTGATCTGTTAAATGATAATGATTAGGATTTAATAGGCTGCAATGCTTCGCGTGTCTACCAGATGGCATAAATTCATGAATTGTAATGCAGTATATATATATATACTGTGCAGTATTGCAGCCAGCGGGAATAAAATGCTTCAATCCCTGCCTGAAAATACCTCAATGCACTCGGGCAGAAAACAGTCACAAACCTCAATACACCCGGGTATACCCGAATTCGTGGGACTAGCCGAGCTCGAATAAAGTGTGTCGCCAGTGTAAGTCAAATTAAAAAGAACTCACACTGTACGTCTAAGAAAAAGTGTCTCTGTTAGTGTCAGTTTAAAGGAAACATTCCAATTTGTGATGTTTGATACTTATCCCAATATGTTTTTGAGATCAGTTCCACCATAGGAATATTCAATCAATGTATGTTGGGAAATGAGAACATTTATTTCTCATCTATAATCAATTCATTTTTTTGGCTTTCTGAAAGTGCATGCAAATCTCCATCTGGGAAGCGAAGTGTTATTTACCATAAAATATAAAATCTTGATAAATAGTGTATGTTCCTTTTAAGATGATCAACCACACATCAGTAATGATGGGTAAAGAAAGTGACAAAACCTTCCACTGTACAGTAGGTAAAAAATATCACTTGTGAGCACATTCACATGTCTCAGACAGATCAGCAAACCTTCTTTTCACCATTAGCTCTTAGCATACTATACAATACTTGCACTGCAGCCAGGGATACTGGAAAATGACATACAAATGAGCACACTGTCTCACCTTTTGCTTCATGTCCATTATAGCATGGAACCCTAAATGCATATGCCTGGCTTTTCAGCACAGCCTGGGCCACTAAAACCTACTTACAGAAACCTGTTTCAACCTTTTGAGCATCATCTGTGCCTTACTGGTTATTCTGATTTGCAATGTGAAGCTGGAATTGGATTGAACAACACATAATATAAGGCATACAGTATATTCTCGAAGTAAGATCCCTGCAAGTTCACTTTTTATGTCACTTTCCATTTCAAGTAGTGAGTGTCCTAAGATTTGCGTAAATGGAGTGTTTTAACTGGTATATACCAGTTTTTAACTGCACTAAGTCATAGAAGCATATGCTTAATTTATTAACCCCTTCAGGGCATTTTTCACATAATTCACTAGAATTGTTACAAATTTAGCATAGGGACCTGCTATTGAGGCTTACCTTGACATTGGTTAGCAGGCTCGTCATGATTTGATCAAAAGATGCAACCAAAGTTCTCCTTTTTATATAGACTTAAGTTTCAAAATGTATATATTTTTTTACATATATTGTAGGCACAATGGGAGAAGCGCAGGTATTCACTTTCTGTTTTTTACATATGGCCAATTTATTTTGCCAGCTGCAAGCTCCCTACACAGAAGCATGGCAAATGTATATATTTGTGTTACAGGAAGCAAAACAAATAAGGTTTCGGCGCTCGAGCTGTCAGTCAATGAAGTGATGTAATCCACTTGCAGCTAACACGTAAGGGGTCACTCCTCAAATGGCCCCTATAGAAGGAGAGTACACCCAATGAAGGGGGAGTCTCCCAATAGAAACAAGAAAAAAGGCATGCGAAGCTCACCGCAGGATTACTAAAATGAAATTTTAAAAGAATAAATATAGCCCAATATAGGGACTACACATCACATATATGCAACAAAAAAGGTCTTCACATAAGACCACACAACAGTGAAACATAAAATGCAATATACAAAAAACAAAAAACAATCCCACAAGCCTGGAATAAACCACGTGAGTGGGGACACCCCCAAGAAAAGTTAAATAAAAAGAACAAATCATGTGGGGCACATAAAGACCAGCAATGCAAGAAATCTAATGAATAAAAGCCTCAAAACACCCCGGTGAGAACAGCACGCCGAGGGGGAGGTACACTGACCGTGAGGGGAAGTGGACGGCGAGCGCGACCATGTGAAAGATCCGGATGTCGTGACCGCATGGTGGGTTAAAAAAAGTGACAAAAAGCCTCTACTGTACAGCAAATAAAAATACCACTTGTGGGTACATTTACATGTTTCAGACAGCTCTACAGCCTTGTCTTTCCCCCTTATCAATTAGCAAACAATGCTTCCAGTGCAGCAAGGGATTCTGGGCAATGACATGCAAATTACAACTCACAGTGACTCACTCTTATATTATCAGAGAATTTTGCACACATATTTAAAAGACTTTAAAACTTTACACCACCCTCCAGGAATCCATCCGTATGAACAGTACCTTTGTAAATATGTTGTTGAAAGAAACAGATGGGTCCAATATATAGGGGTATCCATAGCTGCAGGAGTAATTTGAGTACACAAGAATACAAGGCTTTAAAATCTCCGCGGATGACTCACATATCATTATATCATAGGCTGACAAAGTGGATAGCATAGTAGTTCAAGATTATGCTCAATATTTTGGAGACCCTGAGGCAATTGGCAGATATTGTACATGTAATTCAAAAAAACGGAATAAGATATTTTGCGAAAATTCGTAACATCCTACATATGCTGCTCCATAACAGATGGCTAGATGAGCATACCTTTTGACTATAGCTCATTCTAGATTCCAACTTTTTACCTAGTATTAAAGATACACTCGGATCTTGCAAATACCCCAGGCATTTATCTCTGTTCATTATCAATAAATCAACCATTACCACAATACTTAAAATTAGCTCGCATGTGAAGATTATTTTGATATTTTGCTTTAAATCAAATCTTTTGACTTGAATGGTAAGGATTCCATCCTGGTATCTATGAATGTATCCAGTCTATATGCCAACATCCTCCATCAGGAGGGCATTAAAATTATTAAGTCTTTACTTATAAATTACTATCAGGTAAACCCATAACAAAAGAGAAATACAACGCTCACCTAATAATGTCCTAATATAAATAAAACATGATAATATTGTAAGGTGCATAAGGAGTAATGATTAACATATACAGACATGAACCAAGGGATCAAAAGTACCCCAATTATTGCACAATACCTTATGTGGTGATATTTCGGGACTATAATAGCCCTTCAGATATTATCTGATTGGCAATCATAAATGATCAAATGGACCAGCAAATATAGTAAAACCAAAAAAAAGTAACAAAATGTTATTGCATCCGAAATCTATACAATCAAATGAAGTATTTACAATGAAAAATGCATAAAATTCCTGTGTCGTGGTGACATGGACAAGGTTACTCAGTTTATAACTGTTTCTAGTAAGGCTGCGGCCCCACTGCCTGTGCTGCACGCGCACCTGCAGCCGAGTCCCCCAGTCTGCAGAAAGCAACAGGGGGGGGCGTGACGGAGGAGGGATGGGGGCACGGCCGTGACGTCACCCAGCATGTTCGCCTCATTAGCTGAACAGCCGGGGGGCGTGGCCTAGTGCTCCATCGCGACTCCTGCTCTTAATTTTCTTGAGAGCAGGAGTTTCTGTCGGTGCAGCGCAGCAGCCCCCCCTCGCAGCGGGCCTGGCCCCATTGTGGGGCGGATCTTGTCCCTGCAGCGTCCGCCACAGCGGGAGCTGCAGTAGCCAGCAGGGACCTGGCCTAAGAATACTCTCCAACCACCACTTACTTATACAGTAGCTGATACATATTCCATAGGGCAGCCCTAATTGTTAAACTGCTGTATTATCACTTGTGTCCTCAGCACATATTAAAAAGGCTTTACACCCACAAAGCAACAGTTAAGCAGCTGCTTTTTGCAGGCATCCGATTGTATCCCTTCACTAATTAGGAGTTATTGTGTATATATGCTGTATACTATACCATCATTTGTGGGTGTAAAGCCTTTATAATATCTGCTGAGGACACAAGTGATAATACAGCATTTTAACAATGAGGGCTGCACTATGGATTATATATCAGCTACTGGATAAGTAAGTGGTGGTTGGAGAGTATTCTTACTAGAAACAGTTAGAAACTCAATTTACATCTCCAATTTACCACACATGATTAATCTATGGGCTGATTGTGACAGGGTAAATAAAAGCCACCAGCTATATGCCTGGAAAACCTATATCTAGTCTGCAGTGAAGCAGTGACTAGGTTAACTTCAGCTGAGAACCTCAGGACAATTAGTTGGATCCCAGCTGCCTAATCAAGGTGTGTTAAAACCCCAGGCTGTAGACACATGGGTGCTGGCTGTTGATGAGAGAGGAGTAAGCTACTGAAGAGATTACTGAAACAAGGTCTGTTATCAAAGTACATGAATTATGAACTGTCTGTCTCCTGCATAGAAAAGGGTAGCTGCCTGATTTTTACACTGTCTGCTAAAGAGAAACTGTTTTGTTTTGTCTGCTGAAGAAAAAGACAGTTTTCTTTTTGTTTGCTGATGAAAAGCTATTTTTGTTTTTGTGTGCTGTATATCTTTTAAGGCTAAATAAATAAGCCTTGTCAAGAAACCCGCGTGTGTAGTTGCATGTACCCTGCAACACTGATACATACAGCATGTTATTAACAATACTGCATATTAACACAGTTTCTTTTGTATTTTGAGTCACTTAACATCTACCATTGTGTCTAGGTGATTGGTGTTCATGTAGATCTTTATTGCCATGCTGGTACATATGCATATTATATAGACATTATAACCAACCAGTATTGCATATTAGAACACAGCATGGGAGGACATTATTCACTACTTACTCATTCACTCTAAAGTCTCCTTACAATTTTATTCAGTCCACTATATATCCAGTAACAAGCATAATTAATGCTATATACTATATACAATGTTTGGATAGAGATAACTGAGTAACCTTGTCCATGTCACCATGACACATAGAGGAATTGTATGCATTTTTCATTGTAAATACTTAATTTGACTGTGTATTTTATAGATTTTGGATGCAATCATTTTTTTTTTTTTACTATTTTTGCTGGTCCATTTGATCATTTATGATTGCCAATCAGATAATATCTGATACCTTGGATCAACTCTGTATATATCAGGAAAACTCACTACGGTATGTAGCACCTTTTCCCCCACCCCAAGGGAGATTGTGTCACTACCGGTGTATTCTGGTGCGTACCTGTGAGGTGTAACAGGAGACCGGAGATCTCCGCGATGGTATAGGGAGTGCATAAGGACAGGCTAAACAGTTGGTTCCTCATCAGGGGCAGCGCCTCCAGCCCTGGTGCGGCCACGATGGACCTCAGGGGCACATCTTATTGAATTGGCATATTCCAATTAGCACACCAGAGTTGGTATAACTGGGGTTTATTGAACACAGCAGGATACACAGGATACAGTACAAGTCTGAAGGCAGGTACCCAAAGCTTGATGCACCCCCTCAAAGCACCCCTCCTAAGCACACCTTACCCTCTAACAGGACAAGGCCTCAGCCTACTCCTTTTGGGGAGAGACTCACTGCTGCCTCCTCAAAGCATGGAGGACAGCACAGAACTACCCCAGCATACACTTACTCTAACGCCAGAGGGAAACCCCCTCCTACCTTGGGGAGTGGCTTGTAAGATGGCCTACCTACTGTCACAGACCCCCCTTACAATAACATGCTATTCCTGAACTTTATTGCTAACACACACACACAACAGTATAACAGGCCCTGCATAATCTACTCCCAACACTGCCCACTCTTTACTGGGACTTACAGTGTTAGAGGGGCCAGAAAATCATCAGTCCAAGGGGACTTGGCTACATCCTCCCTCTGGTTTTGAAAAGCCCTCCCGACCCTGCAGGAGGGCGTAACATCCACCACATAGTTATACAATTGAACACAAAATCCAGTAAACATTTCAACAGGTCATACAGTACTTTTAGACCATCAGTAATAATGAGCCGGGTCAGGTTTGCGTACCAGGTTCCCTACTCTATCTGTCACAGAATAGCAGCGCTTGGGGCCATTTTCTGCAACATACCCCACCCTGTCAAGATGTACATTGTGGCCTACATGCCATGTCTTACTTAGGTAAACAAATTGTTCTTCCCAGTAGTGTGCATTTCTGCCAACTTATTGCATCACATGGTCAATTTTGGCTATGCACACCCACTCATCCTTATGAATTTCAGCCGTGTGCATCAGATCTTCTGGAATGTAGGGGTAATTATATCCTTCCAGTCTAAACCTTTACACCAACACCCTATCAGCACGACAACTCTTTGTTACGTTATGCCCATAGGCCTGACCTGGTAATATCCAGTATATGGGTCCTACCAACAGATGGCTCACTAACTGAGTCCTCTCCCTCTGGTTTAGAAAAGGCCCTCCACCATCTTAGTACAGCGTGCGCGCATGATTTCTGCCTCCTGCTAGGCAGAAAAATAACCTTTCTCCTAACAATGATCACTTTGGGACCCTCGTTCCATTTCTAACCTGGTCCATTTTAGGTGTGGCACATACCCCCTAAATAGTGGATCCCACCACGGCAAGAGTTCCGTACCTTCATACACATTATCTGTCACACATGAAATAGTCGTCACAGAGGGAATAGCCAGTGTCATTATGGGAGTAACAGGGCGAGGGGACCAGGTCTTGTCACGGTGGTCACCGTCTGCTCCCCGGGGACTAAGTTCCGGACTGGGGGAATGGTCAGAATGGGGCGAGCGGGTCCAAGGGGCATATTCGTCATCATAGAGAGCGGTCTTTTCAGTATGTACCAAGTTCAGGCACCCCCACCATTTTTGGGGTGTTTTGTGGGTGTGACTCAGTTCCGGTTCCCCATAAGAGATGTCTTCCTCCTTATCAGACCGGAAGGGCCGCTCTTCCATGGGGTAGGGTTCATTACAGGAATGCCACAACTTGTCCTCCATTTTGGGGCAATTAGGTGTATTTTTGTTCCTGACCTCAGGAGGTAGCTTTTGTCACGGTATTCGCTAGAACCCCAAATTGTGGTAGTCCTACAGGTGGGCAGACTTTGCTTGTAGAGTTCAAAGCACTCACAGGAGTCTCTGTAGACTTTTTCTTCTTCTTTACTTTGGTATGTTATAAAACATCAGCAGTATTGTGCACGCATTCTTTCACATCATGTGCACTTGCTAAGTAAAATTTCTGTACCTTCCTTGGGTTCACAGCGCTCTGCTGCAGTTCCTTGGCTCATTGAAAAAAATAGTCCTCTGGCTGCTGCCCTTTTTCTGGGGCCACGTAGGGGCCATCCTCACTGTCTGAATAAGGCCTGAAGGGACACTGCTCCGTGTGGCTGGGCTCTTTACACCAGGAACACATGTTCTTCCCCATTCTTGCAGAGTCAGTATTTGACTTCAGCTGGGCGGACATTTTAAAATACCAGGGGTTTTTATTTTTTCTTTCTTTTCTTTCACCAATGGTGGGGTAGAATCTGGTCACAGCATCAGTCCCTTGTGTGGGTCACCATCTGTCGCAGTCCTCCCAGTCCAACTATAGCATTGTGGCTTTCTTCAGTGCAGTGTAGTTTTCCTGTCTGGATGTGTAGTCCTTTAATTCTGGTCATTGCTGCATGTGATTCTTTGGTTTTGTTGCTCAGACTTTTTGTAGGAACTGTATGCATGAAAAAGCATAAACATTTTCACAGGCAGTCTCCTGGGCCCCTTTAAACTTCTAGGGCCACTTCTCATCCCACTTCTGACACCATATGTAAGAGACGTGTGCAGAGGTACACAATGGAGACCGTTTAAAGTGAAACTAAAATTAGGCTTTATTGCGCCTGTCCCTTTAACACAGCAAAACATTCAAAATAAGCCAAAGAAAAACCTACTCCGCTTTGGAGAATATCTATACATGTAGTCCAGCCCACTCTAACTGGGTAGCTAGCTAAGCTAAT
This sequence comes from Ascaphus truei, assembly GCF_040206685.1. Taxonomy (NCBI): domain Eukaryota; kingdom Metazoa; phylum Chordata; class Amphibia; order Anura; family Ascaphidae; genus Ascaphus; species Ascaphus truei. The sequence continues at coordinate 113,372,743 of NC_134487.1, forward strand.
TACCAGCCCAAACATATATACATATATACAGATATACAACAGTCCCATAAGAAAGTCTTATCTGTTTCTTGTGGTTGTAGGGGAAGGCCTCTCTGCTCTCCTGGGTCAGCACCCTTGTGTGCTAAGGCAATGTCTGTCCAGTTATAGAGGTTTGTCCCCATGTCTTGCTATCAGCATCTAGTCCAGTCCTTCTGCAGCTCAAGACATCTGTTCCTCTGGTCAGTCCAGTGTAAACTAAGGAAAATTTTCTTTCCTGTCTCAGAACAGGCTGTTTCTGAGAGAACTCTAATCAGCTAGGTGGAGTTGGTTAATTGCTGGTATGCAATTAACCAGCACACTGCTGGATTAGAGGCAAGTTTCTTTAACAGGGATAAGTCCCTGTTACAGGGCCCACCTTATGTGGGTTACAACCAACCTTATAGCGCTCTACCATTTTAGGGATGCATTGTGGAAAAGCTACAAAGTAACTGACACTACCAAGGATCTTAATAACTACAATTGTCTGAGGAATATACTGTATGCACCAGGCAAACATTTATTTATTTATTTATAAAATATTTTACCAGGAAGTAATACATTGAGAGTTACCTCTCGTTTTCAAGTATGTCCTGGGCACAGAGAAAAACAAATAATACATGGTTACAAATACAGTTACATAAATGAACAGGGTATACATTATATACAAGACATTGCGTGCACAGTTAAAGAAAATATATATTATAGGCGTATGAAACAGTTACAGACCAGATTAAAATGTGAGACAACCTTAGATTTGAAAGAACTTAAACTGGTGGTGGATGTGAGAGTCTCTGGTAGGTTGTTCCAGCTTTGGGGTGCACGGTAGGAGAAGGAGGAACGTCCGGATACTTTGTTGAGCCTTGGGACCATGAACAGTCTTTTGGAGTCTGATCTCAGGTGATGAGTGCTGCATGTGGAAGGGGTGAGGAGCTTGTTCAGATAGCTGGGTAGCTTGCCCATGAAGAATTTAAAGGCAAGACAGGAAAGGTGAACTTTGCGCCTAGACTCTAGTGATGACCAATCTAGTTCTTTGAGCATATCGCAGTGATGTGTGTTGTAGTTGCATTGGAGAACAAAATGACAAATTGAATTGTAGAGGGTGTCAAGTTTGCTAAGGTGGGTTTGAGGTGCCGAGCCGTATACTATGTCTCCATAGTCAATAATTGGCATTAGCATCTGCTGTGCGATACGCTTTCTGACCACGAGACTTAGGGAGGATTTGTTCCTGTAAAGTGCCCCTAGTTTGGCATAGGTCATGGTTGTCAGGATATCAATGTGCATCCCGAATGTTAAGTGGGAGTCAAACCATAAGCCCAGGTATTTAAAACTAGTGGCAGGGGTTAGGGTGGTGTTAGCGTTGGTTCTGATCAGGAGCTCAGTCACTGGAAGCTTTAAAAATTTAGTCTTGGTCCCGAATACCATTGTTACAGTCTTGTCAGTGTTTAAAAACAGTTTGTTTTGGGAAATCCAGTTTTCGAGTCTCAAAAAGTCAGACTGAAGTATGTGTTGAAGGTTAGAGAGGCTATGGCTGTGTGCATATAGGATTGTGTCGTCTGCATACATGTGTATTGAGGCTTCCTTACAAGCTGTGGGAAGATCATTAATGAACACTGAGAAGAGTAGGGGACCCAGAACAGAGCCTTGCGGGACACAACAGGTGATGTCCAGGGGGTTGGAGTTAGAGCCTGAGATGGACACATGTTGGGATCTTCCTGATAGGTAGGACTGAAACCAGTTTAAAGCAAGCATCCCTATTCCAGAGCTCTGGAGTTTGTTGAGCAGGATAGCATGATCAACTGTGTCAAAAGCCTTTTCAAAATCTAGGAATACTGCACCAGTGAGTTGACCCCGTTCCATTCCACACAGAATTTCATTGCAAACTTTTAGCAGGGTAGTTACGGTGGAGTGTTTGGGACGAAACCCAGATTGGAATTGGCTAGGGAAATTTGTCTTGGTATAGAAATCGCTTTATTGAGAGTGGGCACATTTTTCCATGACTTTGGATAGAATTGGGAGAAGTGAAATTGGCCTGTAGTTTGAGACAGTGTTTTTGTCCCCTCTTTTGAAGATTGGGACAACTCTGGCAGTTTTCCAGGTCTTAGGGATATGGCCTGCAGACAGGATAGAGTTGACTCTGGACGCAATTGGTTTGGCAATGGCTGGGGCACCAAGTCGTAGGAACCTAGATTGTAGTAAGTCAGGTCCACATTGGCTGCTTAGTTTTAGTTTGAGGAGCGCTTGTATAATCTCCTCTTCAGATACTGGGCCAAATTGAAAATTGTGGGCAGTGTTGGGAGGGGGTGGGACTATAGGGGTACTCCAAGGATAAGATTCAGGTTTGTGGTTTGGGCTGCGTTTTGCTAATAAGTTAGTGGCGCACCCCACAAAGTAATCATTGAATGCAAATGACATGCAAAAGCCCAATATTACTCTGACAATCTTCACCAGAGTGCATCAAATCCTGCACATTTCTGGAAGGTCCTCAACAATATATTCCTGCCTTCTAGTCATCAACAACCATATCAAAAAGGATGATATTACTCTGACAAATCCCACTGACATTGCAAATTCAATCAATGAATACTTTGTGGGGTGTGCTATTAATTTATTAGCATAACGCAACCCGAACTACAAACATAAAGCTCAATCTGGGTGTAACCCTATGGCCCCACCCTCACCCAAACCTGCCCTCAATTTTCAATTTGTCCCAGTATCTGTAGAGGAGATTTCACAAGCGCTCCTGAAATTAAAATTAAGCAGCCATTGTGGACATGACCTACTGCAATCTAAGTTCCTTCGACTTGGTGCCCAGCCATTGCCAAACCGATTGCCTCCTTAATCAACTGTATTCCGTCTACAGGCCATATCCCTAAGACCTGGAAAACTGCCAGAGCTGTCCCAATCTTCAAAAGTGGGGTCAAAAACCTTTTCTCAAACTACAAGCCAATCTCTCTTCTCCCAATACTATCCAAAGTCATGGGAAAATGAGTTAACTCCCAATTAAGCGATTACTACACCAAGACAAATTTCCCTAGGCAAATCCAATCTGGCTTTCGCCCCAAAACACTCCACAGTAACTACCCTCCTAAAAGTTTGCAATGAGATCCAGTGTGGAATGAAACGGGGACAACTCACTGGTGTAATATTCCTAGATTTTGCAAAAGCTTTTAATACTGTTGATCATGTTATCTTGCTAAATAAACTTCAGTGCTCTGGAATAAAGAAACTGCTTTAAACTGATTTCATGCCTACCTATCAGGTAGAACGCAACATGTGTCTATCTCGGGCACTAACTCCAACCCCTTGGATATCACCTGCAGTGTCCGGCAAGGCTCTGTTCCGGGTCCTTTACTCTCCTCAGTCTTCATCAATGATCTTTCAACATCTTGTAAGGGAGCTTCAACACACATGTATGCAGATGACACAATCCTATATGCACACAGACCTAGCCTCTCTGACCTTGAGCACGTACTTCAATCTGATTTTCTGAGACTAGAAAATTGGATTTCCCTATGCAAACTATTTATGAACACTGACAAGACTGTAACAATGGTATTTGGGACCAAGGCTAAATTTCTATAGCTACTGTAACAACAGAGCTTGAGTTCAGAACCCACTCTAGTACCATCCTAGCCCCCATTTATAGCTTTAAGTATCTGGACATATGGTTTGACTCCCATGAAACATTCGGGTTGCACATTGTTACCCTGACATCCAAAACCTATGCCAAACTAGGTGTACTTTACAGGAACAAATCCTCCCTAAGCCAGGTGGTCAGAAAGTGCATTGCACAGCAGATGCTGATGCCAATTATAGACTTTGGGGACATTAGAATATGGTAAAACACCCCAAACTCGCCTTAGCAAACTAGAAGCCCTCTACAATTCATTATGCCGCTTTTTAATCCAATGTAACTACTACACACATCACTGCTAAATGCTCAAAGAACTAGATTGGTCATCACTTGAGTCTAGGCGCAAAGTTCGTCTTTCTTGTCTTGCCTTCAAATACTTTATGGGCAAGTTACCCACCTATCTGAACAAGCTCCTCACTCCTACCACATGCAGAACTTATCACCTAAGATCTGACTCAAAACGATTGTTCATGGTCCCAAGGTTCAGCAAAGTATCCGGCCGCACCTCCTTTTCTTACCGAGCACCTCACACCTGGAACAATCAACCTGAGACTGTCAAAGCCTCTACCAGTCTAAGGTCCTCATGCAGTAAGCCCCGATAAGGCTTTTTCGGCATTTTATAGCCGTTTTTTGCCCTCCTGATTCAGTAAGCCCCGATAAGTGGGAATTATCGGCAACTTTTCTTCGGAAAAAAAAATTTTCGCCACCCGGCTGCCGATAAGCCACTTATCGGGACTTTTTTTTCCCGCCTGAATTCAGTAAGCCCCGATCAGCTTTTCGGTGCTGATCGGCAGGCCAGATTGGAGATTTTATGGCCAATCCAGCCCGCCAACTAAAGTTGGCAACTTGCTGAAGGAGAAGCATCGGCAAGGGCGACACTTAGGAAAAATCAGCCCTTTTTCCTGCCTGTGATTGATGCCGGGGGTCTCCGGTGCTGATACCCGCACCGGAGCCCCCCGGCATGCATCCGAGGCAGGAAAAAGGCATTTAAAAGCCACTTCATTACCTTAGCGGCTAACCGCTAAGGTAATGAAGGGGTTAACCCACCGTGCCAGCGTTATTGTGGGTAGCGGGGATGGGTGAGGGGGGTATTTGGCCCTGGGTGTGAGTTTAGGACTTGCGGGGGGGATGCGGGGGCACTTAACCCCTTCACGACCATAGCGGTTAATACCGCTACGGTCCTGAAGGGGTTAAGGCCTCCCGCTACCCACCCGCAAGCCCTAAACAACCACCGTTGGGGCTAATGCCCCCTTCACACACCCCCACTACCCACAATAATAAAAAAAACACACCCCAGCCCCACAATAACGAATTAAATAAATAATTAAATAATTATATATATATATATATATATATATATATATATATATATATATATATATATACCCAACAACACCTATACCCCCCTAACATACAGTATATTAATGGGCAGAATGACTATTATCCACAAATGGATAATAGTGCAGTTGTCCATTTACAATACATACACAACAATAAAGACTTTAAATACATATAGCACTCACCCATGTCCCACTGCCACGATGAAGGCCATCCTCATCTTCATCCTGCCCATGCCCCATCCGCTTCTGCAAAACAAACACAAGAATTACAACATCCAAATTAATGTCCCCTAACCCCTTAATCACCATAGCGGTTATTAACCGCTACAGTTATTAAGGGGTTAAGCCACCATCACCCACATACCCTCCCCCACAAAGCCCCCCAACCACCCTCACCCAATACCCACAGGGGAGTCCTACCAAATACCCTTGGGCCTAATACCCCCTCCCCCAGCACATACAGTACAATAATGTGCCAAATAACTATTATCCACATAGGGATAATACATTATTTGGCCATTATTAAACACATTCAATACCGTTAAAATGTAAAGAAAATTGTACTAACCTCATCAATAAGAAGTCTCCGTCTCCAGCATCATCCTTGGGGTCCGTTGCCAACATTATAAATAGCCACAACATTTGAATATCATTAACATAACACTGAACCCCTTAATCACCTTATCGGGTACTAACCTGAAAGGTAATTAAGGGGTGAAGCCATCCTGCAATGCCTACAACAGTTATGCATAACATCCTCAGTGAAATAAAAACCAATTGCCTAACCAAATTCCATTTAATCATTCAATCTGTAGGCTCACATGCCTCATAAAACATTGCATTTACAGTGTATACATGTAGCATAACATGTAAACTGCATGTACACGCTGCAAATCAATGTTAACAATACAATAATCTCACTCAAATCGCAATACATCACAAGAAGTGTACTATTTAATCCAATAAACTCACCATCAATGAATTACCACACATCACTTACATCCCTAAACAATTAAAATACCATCCATACCAATTACACAATGAACTAAAGCTATCCTAACAGAGAACAACTTCAAAACATTGTCAAAAGTACACCAACAATTACAATATACTAAAGCAAGGCTTTCCATATCCTACTGTACGGCCTGGAAGCCCAAAACTTACATCTGTCTAAAAATAAAATACATTTAGCACACATCAATGCATAGCCACAATGATTAACAATACAGAATTAGAAGCTTTAACAACACTATCATTTCTTACCCTGTATATATATCTGTACACATACATACAGACATACATACAGTGGGAAGAAATGATATGCATTATAAAAAATGAAAACATGAAAAAGCAACAAAAAAAACAGTTACATTAAGTACATTTCTTTATTTAACTTACCATTACTTGCCCCCACCGACTCCCGTTGATCAGCTTACTCACGAACCATTCCACGACACCATCCACGACACCATCCACGACACAATCCAGGAACAAATCCACGAACCAAACCAGGAACCAATCCAAGAACAAGTGCAGGAACCAATCCAGGAAGCAAGCCAAGAAGAAATCCACGAAACAATCCACGACACGATCCAGGAACAGGAACCCATAAAAGAAAAAAACATAACAAATTAAACATTAAAATAATAAAACATGACATGGTAAGCCAGCCAATCAGAGCGTGGAAACTCCAGGGGGTCCCTGCTCCACAAAGCAATGCGGTTCAGCTCAGGGGACCCCCTGCTCACTGTACAGTATAATTAAAAAGACATTCATGCTGCTTCATTACCGTTGCACATAGCCGCCAAGGTAAGGAACGAGTCTTTATTGATGTGTGTGTGTTTTATTTATACTGTACATGTGCAGAGGGTCTCCGGAGCAGAACCGCGTTGGTTTGAGGTCCGGGGACCCCCTGCCCCCCGAGATACAGGCCCCTTTATGGGGTGCCGGTATCCCTCTGGTTTGTTTACAGGTCGCGGTCACGTGATCGGGACCTTCAAACGCCGAGGGATACCGGCACCTCATAAAGGGGCCTGTATCTCGGGGGGCAGGGGGTCCCCGGACCTCAAACCAACGCGGTTCAGCTCCGAAGACCCCCTGTACACTATGAATAAAAGTTGTTTTTAAATACTTTTTTTGGTGCCGATGTTTGCGCTGAGAGAGCGGCTTGTCTCTCTCAGCTGCAAACATCTATCGGCACCAAAGGCCTATCAGGAGCCTTATCGGGAGCCAGGCTGTATCGCCACAGGTCATCGGCAGCTTTGCTTTCGCAGTGCTTCAGCAGGGATCGGAAGGATTCGGCCCTTACTGAATACTGCGAGGGCAAATCGCCCAAAAAAAACATTTTCGCAATTCGTGCCGAAAATTTTGTATCTGGGCTTACTGCATGAGGCCCTAAGTTCTTTCAAAACTAAAGCTGTCTCACATTTTAATCTGGGCTGTAACTGTTTCATATGTCTAAAATATAACATATGTTAAGCTGTTCATGCAATGTTTTTATACATAATGTATAGCCCTGTTCACTTAATGTAACCATGTATTTGTAACTACAGTATGTAATGGTAACCATGTATTTGTCCTCATAACTCTGTGCCCAGGACATACTTGAAAATGAGAGGTAACTCTCAATGTATTACTTTCTGGTAAAACATGTAATAATAGACTGTTCTGTATAATGCTGCTAGTTTTATGTAGCACTTTACAGAGATGTTTTGCAGGCACAGGTCCCTGCCCCGTGGAGCTTACAGTCTATGTTTTTGGTGCCTGAGGCACAGGGAGATAAAGTGACTTGCCCATGATCACAAGGAGTCGACACTGGGAATTGAACCAGGGTCCCTTGCTTCAAGCTCTCAATGCCAGTAAGTATCTTTACTCACTAAGCTACTCCCTAGTAAATAAATTATCTCACTCATCACAGGATTTACAGATGTAGTAAGACTTACAGTCTCCCGGCACTGGTGTCAAAGAAGAAAAAGTCTGTTGTGCCTGCGACAGTGTTTGCCGTGATTTTGCTGTGACGGTTCCATGCTTTCGAATGGGACGTAATATGCAGCTCATTTGCATACAGTTAAAATGAGTTAACTCTGCTGTAAATAATGCTAGTGAAACAAATAAGCATCAAGAATTGCCTGGGGAAAAGGGAGGCAAATGTCATTTACATTTTAAAATATTTTCTAGGTAGCAGACAGAAAAGCAGGTTTGCTTCAACAATGCTGCTTTCAGGCAGCAGATGGCACAGCTGAGCCCTTTGTAAATGTTTCTCCTTAGACCTCCCAGCAGTCTACAGTGTTCATAGTACATATTTATGTTATGTGTGTGCACAGTACAGTATGTGCTGTGTTTATGATGCATGTACAGTATACGTGTAGTGTGTGTGTGTATGTGTGTGTATGATGCATGTATGATGCGTGTCTATGGTACATGTAGGGGATGTATATAAGTTATGTATGGTATGTATATATACAGTATGTTCGTGGATGGTATGTGTATCTATGTGGTGCATGAATGGTTTACAGTAGGTGTATGGAATAAGCTGCATTAAAAATAATTCTGACATATAACTGCAGTAAAAGCCTCTTATTACTGGATACATTTATTTATAAAATGTATTACCAGGAAGTAATACATTGAGAGTTACTTCTCTTTTTCAAGTTTGTCCTGGGACCCTGGACAATCTTGAAAATTACATATGGGACATACAGTATGGAACATATTATAATGCTGATAATATGACTTTAGTGAAATGTGGATAAATAAAATTGACATCAAACACTGATACGGTGACCCTCCCTATGTTTAAAAAAAAGAAAGTCCCTGTGGATCGAATTCTTTGTCTTGGTGAGCTTTCTTAAAAAAAAAAAATACTATTCAAAATATTTATCCTTATTTATTGATTATGCCTTATTTATAAGTTTATGTATTAGCCTTGGAACTAACCATAATCATTGTGTTATGGTATTATATGGAACCAAAATTATTTTTAACAAATATGTTATAATGTATTAAAACTTAAATGTTAAATATTTTCTGTATAATTCTGTCAAGGAGTATTCATCTTCACACATTTAGGACTCAACTTTTCAAAGAGATAAAGTGATGTATTTCTCTAAATGTTCATCTATTCATCCAGAATTGCATAATGCCAATTTAAATATACAATGTAAGAAAATTATTGCATGTGTTATATCAGAGTATGCTACCATGTTCCCAGAGGTACAGTATCCAGACAAACAGGATTACAGAGCAGTGAATAAAATGTTGCATCTCATATCCAGTTTTATGGCAACTGGATTTGTACATATCCAAATCTTGTGTCACATAAAAACAAAAGATACAATTGTAAAACAACATTTACAAACAGTTCTCTTTAGTAGATGTCATTAGTGCTTTAGTTTAATAAACTAAAGTAAGGAAAGGTGTTAGCAAGTCGTGGAGTTCATTCCAAACAGTCTCAAAGATATATGAACTAAACCAAAAAAAGAGGCGGAAACCCTCAGTAAAGTAATGTTCAACAAATGATAATACTGGCTCAATAATTGTAACAACTGTGTGGCAACGGAAACGTACAGTACAGTGTAAAGTTATACTGTTGCATGATTTCTGCAGCAAAGATATATGTCTAGTATGAAAAGCAATTAACAAATTGTAATAAAAACATATAAATCAACTAAAAAAAATTTGCAAATCTCAAAAACCCATGTGAAACAGAGAAAAATAATAAAGAGGAACAATATTGCAGTACTTTCTAAATAACTTGGAAAAAATAGAAATAAGATTAAAGCAGGAAAATGTGAAATCTTATATATTTTTTTCAAAGAAATCAGTTCTGTAGTATTAGATAATGGTGACTGTTTGTTTGTTTATTTTTTATTCAACTCATTATACCATTTTTAATGAGTTTTAATATACTGGGCATCCTTTGATTTATACAGCAGGCTTTAGCACACCTGCCTGCAGTGCAAGATATTTGTAACACTTTCCTGTTAATGATCTTTTGTTGCCAATATTCCAAGCATTTTGAGCTGTAAACTGTAACAATAGTCAATGTTACCTTAGTAATATAAGGATACAATGTAGCTGCCGAGTTACACTGACTGAAGGATCAATTGGAACTGAAAGGCGGCCATTTAGTTAGGCACAGAGGATTTTTACCGATTTTATAATAGGAGCACCAAACGATTCAAAGATTGGGGAGTGCAAATTTCACAACATGTATGGGGTAAAAGATAGAGGCCAATATAGTGTAATACGTTCCAAACTTTGGATGCGCTATTGTGGAAAAAACCTCCAAAGTGAGGACTCTTCCAGAAAACAACAGGCACTTCCAAAACTGTGGCAATACTTTCAGGGGTTGACTGGGATACTAATGAATGCTTCAGTATAGCTTAGGTGAGTGGAGATGTCTCCAATCTCATGTGATATGGAAGCTGTAGTCTCAAAGCAAAGAGAAAATGGACATACTGTACACTGTACGGATATAAAGATATTTATGTAGAAACTTAGAAATGCACACTTACAGTGTTAGAATAAAACATGAAAATAATCAAATGTGTGTGTGTGGAGTGCAGTACTCTGACCATCGCCATCACTCCGTAATCTCTCTGACATGTCACTTCCGGTATCACGATTTACGGTCTCTCTGTAATTCAGTAGAGGAAGAGCTGGAGCGCGTCTTACAGGGACAGTGTAGAGTACATTACACCACAGACACACTCTACATGTTTTACTCATTTGGCTTTGTCAGGAGTCATAGGAAAGACTTCTGTCATCCACTTTTAAATAGCCATGTCAGCATGTTCATTGGAGGAAACTTTATTATTAAAAGGGCCAAAATATGCTCTGGAAAATATGGTAGATATATAAACAGTATAAAATATTTATATAAAAAAAAGATATATCAAAAATGTAAGGAATATAGACATCACATGGTATATCTACCAATCCGATTGGTTGGTGTACATATGACGACTTCAATGACTTATTTGCTGAATTGACATCATCTTAAAGGGAGGAAAGCATATGTTATGCCTCATTGGATGACTTCTCTCCCTTTAAGATGACACCATAGCATAAAGAAAGCAAGCTGTCCCATGGTGCAACAACCAATCATATTAGGGGTGTACCAAGTGTTAATCAAATGTGATGTCACAAGCCTTATATAAGGCCCGTTCCATTTCATTTGAGCCCAAGAAGCAGTCAGATCAAAATCTCCGGACACTTTGGATTAAAAAGAAGATAAGAAAGAAGAAAAGAAAGGAACAACTTACCTGTGATGTCTCTTCAATCAATAGAGGATCATGAACTTCTTCACATGAGGCTGTTGAGCATTGCGTTGTGGGTCAAGAGTTGGTGCCACAGTAGGATGAGGGTGAATTCGGCAAAGGTAAACACATTGATTCCATTTTATTTAATTGTGTATTTTTTTTAGGGTGTCCATTGACTGCCAATGTGCTTATCTACTGTATGCCCCTTTCTGGGTACAGATAAGCACAGTGACAAGCAATGCATTTTTTGGCAAATATTTGTTTTTATTTCATTGTAATGTAATGTATTTTTTGTTATATTTTTTATTTAGGTTGCCTATTCATTGTCCTTGTGGCAATCCATGCCCATATTGTGGGCATGGTTTACCACAGTAACAATCAATGGGTTTATTGGCAAGTGTACTTTTATGCCAATGTTATTTTATTGTGCATTTCTTTTGTTTTGCAAACAAATGTGCAAACGTGCTGCATTTGTGGCTACTAGTGCCCATTTGTATGTGTGGAGATGGTGGTAGAAGGGATGGGGGTGGGGGTAGCTGCCCCCAGGGAGAGTGATTAGACCTCCAGGTTGGGTAACGTGGGGGTTGGGGGTTATCCTCTTAATTACTATTGCGGTTACAAAACGCCAAGGTAATTAAGGGGTTAGTGGCCAGTAGCTAGTTTTTTTTTATTTTTATGTTGCTGCCCATGGAGGACACGGAGGAAGATGAGGATGGCCTTCATCCTGGCAAGGGGAAGTACAAATTTAATTTACTTTATGCTGGCTGGATAATGTTTTATTTTTAATGGGCAAATGAGCTATTATCCAGATCTGAATAATAAGGATTTTGCCCATTACTGGACTGTATGTGTTAGGGGGAGGTTGATGGAGGTAGAGGGGGTGGCCATTCATTGCCATTGGGGTTACATTTGCTCCTATTGAGGGCATAGGTAACCACACTGGCAATCAATGGATGTATTGGCTAGTATTGGTGTTTGTATTGTATTTGAAAGTTTCGTGGGCAAAGAGAGGGTGGGTGAAAGTGGTATTTGGCCCATGGTGGGTGTTTAGGCCTACCGGGTGGGTAATGGGAGGGGTTAAACCCTTCATTACCTTAGCGGTAGTAACCGCTAAAGTAATGAAGCCCCTCCCACAACTATCCCGGTAGGCCTAAACACCCACCACAGCTGTTAGCCACTAAGGTAATGAAGCTGCCTGTAAATTTATTTTTATTACATAGGACTGAAGTAGGGGGTCTCCAGAGCTGATTTTAATGCGGGGCAGCTGCAGAGACTCCCGGCTTCAATCCGATGCAGGAAAAATATTTTTTTTCTTCAAAGTCACATTGCAGATTCCATGTGAACCTGCGAGTTGCTTGCCAGTTGCAGCAGCGAGGTGAATGTGCTACTCGAATTGCTCGATATTTTTTTTAAATGTAAGTTTTTGCATTTTTTGTGCTCCAACACTGTTTTTCTGTGCAGGAGCGAGACTGATCGTGAAGAAGCACTTCTCGAGCGAGTTTGGCATGTTATCTGAGCTTTCTGAATAGCTACATATGAAAACTCACTTGAGAAGTGCCCAAAATGCTCGATGACTCACTTATCGAAGCTACTAGAATAGGCCCCTATAGCCTTAAAAGGGAGGAGGAGAATTGTGGAAGTGATGCAGAGTTTAATAGGAACTAAGAAGAAGGATTTCAGCAGGAGAGACGCTGAGATAGATTTAGAAGAGAGTAAAGTTATTCTACCAGCAGCATTTAATGCGCAGTGATAAAAGAAAAGAGCATAGGATAAATATGTCAGGAATCGGCGTCCTCCGCGTTCCCCACACAGAGCATTCTCTCCCCTCAGGGAGTAACTGGACACACAAAACAATCCTGCCTTACCGACCTCTGCGGCTCCCCGCCCCTGCCACCGTCGCGGGATCACTCCCCTCGGCGATTCCTCTGCTCAGCACCGGGCGCGCCTATGCCCTCCCGCGCGCACACCTGCACCATCCACTGGCTAGGTCCACGTGCATACACACGTTATGGAGAGCGCTCATTCTGCACACTCTTCTTCCCATCCCCCAGACCTCAGGGTCCACCCCTGCACACCACACGAGCATACTCAAGTTACCAACAAGACTCACCTGGCCTGTTATGCCTGCACCAATCTGCAGTGTCTCCCTGTAGCTCTTCCTGTCCCGCCTCCATTCCTAATTGGACCTTCCTGCTTTATCTAGCTCCTCTCTGCTCTCAGTCTTTGCTCGACATAGTCTCTGTATGGAAGTACTTCTGGATTCTCTCAGTGTTTTCACAGGTTCTGACGCGCCTTGTACGACTACCCCCTCTGGCTCTCGATCTCGGCACTCCTTGGACAACGCTCACTCTGGTAACCCCTTGAACACGGCTTGGACTATGACTTATCTCCGCTCTCCACTCCCTGACCTCGGCAAGGCATTCTTCACTCTATCTCTACAACCGGTACCGGCAAGTATTGTCTACCTTACTACACCTGGCCTGGCAACACTTTATATCACACTCCGGACACGCTCCCTTTGCTGCGGGTGCGTGTATTACCACTTCCCCCTTCAGCTCAGGGGACGGGTCTGGTCTGCAGGCAGCACCGGCGTAACAAAATAGTGCAGTATTTTAAAATGTATATTGGATGGTAAAAAGTAGCTCAATTGCACTCACAAATAAAAATATATAAAAAAAAGAAACAAGGTGAGGAGGGTGGTATGTAGGTATAGAAATAGTTTGGTGAACTTCTTTTGTCACCATGCAAGGACTTTGTCGGCATGTCCTGGTGTGTGATTTAACTTCAGGAATCGTGCTCCTCCATCTTTCCTTTTGGTATGGACCTTCAGAGTGACCTGCCTCTCTTTCAGCCTTGCATGTTACACAGTTCCTTACCACTTTATCAGCGGATGTATCTGTGCTGTTCTACTTCTGTATATTAACCCTATCTTGGCCAATGATGTACTAATACATACAATAGTTCTATTTCTAATATATAATGGACAAATAACAAAATACAATAAAATTTAAATATGAACTTAATTTAATACATACAGTAGTAAATTATTTAAACAATACAAACAATAAAAACAGAAGTGATAGTAGATAAAGGGAACACCACCAAGAAAAAACAGAGAGCTTTTCTCAGAAAAATAAATTTGCCTAAACTCACAGAACAGGATATAACAACACTATCCCAGCCAATTACGTCGACGGAGGTTTTAGAAACAATAACGGGGTTGAAGAACTCCAAGGCCCCGGGACCAGATGGTCTATCCAATATTTACTATAAAAAATTGGCCCACATATTAGCTCCCCAATTACTAAAGATATTTAACAAAGCTCTTGAGGGAGAGCAGTTTCCTCAAACGATGCTGGAATCAAAAATAATATTAATACATAAAGAGGGAAAAGACCCCACCCAATGCAAAAGCTACAGACCGATATCCTTGATCAATAACGATCTCAAAATATTTTCCAAAATATTAGCCACAAGATTAAATACGTATCTTCCGCAACTGATAGATGCAGATCAGGCTGGATTCATACGAGGTCGCCAGGCCGGGGATAATACACGAAGAACAATTGACTTAATCCAGATAGCCAAACTCGATAAAACGCCTTCGATGCTACTATCTCTAGACGCCGAAAAGGCTTTTGATCGTATTGATTGGGGATATATGTTTGAGACACTTCGAGCATTCGGGGTAAAAGGCAAATTTATGAATGCTGTTACATCACTATATGGAGAGCCCACAGCTAAAGTATCCTATATTAATATGCAGACTTAGAAAATCAACATAAGGAATGGCACAAGACAAGGCTGCCCCCTGTCACCCCTATTGTTCGCGTTGGCGATAGAACCTTTAGCAGCCCAAATCAGGGCGAACCCAGATATCGGGGGGATTAAGGTCAAACAAAAAGAATATAAACTAGCATTGTTCGCCGATGACATATTGTTAACTATTTCAAAACCCTTCACCTAGCTCCCAAACTTATTTAGTAACTTGTCAGAGTTCCAGAAACTATCAGGGTTTAAAATAAACAACGAAAAATCCGAAGCCCTAAATATAAATCTCCCTCAGGAACAACTAAAGCTAATAAAAATAAACTTTGATTTCGCATGGAAGAAACAGGCTATAAAGTACTTGGGAATATGGTTGACTAACACACCCGACACTATATATGAGACCAACTACCCATCACTAATAAAAACGCTGAAAAAAGAATTAGAAGAATGGTCCAGATATCATATATCATGGTTGGGTAGAATAACTGCCATCAAAATGAACTTATTGCCAAGAATATTGTACCTTTTCCACACACTTCCAGTACAGGTCAGAGCCAGGGACATGCATGAGCTGCAGAAAGCTATCACAAAATTCATATGGAATAACAAAAAAGCGAGAATAAAACTGCCCACATTATATAGATCCAAACAGTCAGGAGGGCTAGCTTTGCCACACTTGTGGCAATATTATCAAGCGGCGCATGTAAGCCAACTGGTTCACTGGCATGCCCATAAACGGAAGAAAAAGTGGGTGGAAATTGAGTCCGATGTGATATCTGGGTCATCCATAGAAATGATACTGTGGTTAACAAAGAAAGAAAGACCAGCACTGATGGTGCCCCTGGAATATATCACACACTCGCTAGCCATGTGGGATTCATTGAAACTTAAACATAGGCTATCCACCAACAAATCTCAGTTGACACCACTATTTGACAATATTAGCTTTATCCCGGGCACGGAACCAACAGCGTTTAAAGAATGGTGCAAGGCAGATATCATAAGGGTAAAAGATCTATGGGCAAACAATGCTATTAAGACGTTTGAGGTAGTAAAGAGAGACTATGGCCTCCCTGATTCGGCCTTTTTTAGGTATCTTCAATTGAGGGACCACATACAGAAGACAGGTCCGTACAGCGACTTCACAACATTTGAGGATTTGTGCCTCATGGGGGAGGACAAAAAGGGCCTAATCTCTAAAGTATACAGCATACTTGCAGAAGGTAAACAGGAATTGGAGATAAAGCCCAAATGGAGGGTGAGGTGGGAAGAAGAGCTGGGAGAACTAGATCAAGAGCAGTGGGATAACATATTTGAAGGAATAGCAAAGAGCTCCACATGTGTATTAATAAAAGAAAATGCATATAAAATGCTCCACCAATGGTACTACACCCCACTACGATTGTCCAAATTTTTTAGAAACATGTCCCCAGTGTGTACAAGGGGGTGTGGCCAGCAGGGATCGTTTATACATATGTGGTGGACGTGCCCAAAGGTAACAAAGCTATGGAGAGCCACACATGATATGACTCAGACAATTCTTGGGTATGACTTCCCCCTAGACCCCTGGAAGGTACTGCTATGCAGACCAATTGAAAGCATAGAAAAAACTGACGACAAACTCCTGACACACATATATACAGCTGCCAGATGCGAAATAGCCAAAGACTGGAAACAGGAACAGCAGCCGGCCAAACACGCTGTAAAAGCGAGATTATGGAGGATCTGTCTTATGGAAAAACTGACGGGGATACAAAACGACACAGTACAGAAATACATAGACGTCTGGGAACCGTGGAGAACCTATATAGGAAATAGATATCTTTCGAGAGCTACTCTCCAGTCCTGAAAACCAAAAAATAGGTGGGGTAAAAACACACTAGCTAAGGAAATTAATTAAAAAAAAAAAAAAAATATATATAACAATAAATAAATAGAGCTTCACTATTGAGTCAACCCTGGTGTGATAAGGAATCGTAATTGTATAAAATGCAGAGGTTAGCCTGGAGGGTATCCAGTATCCAGATTCGGATACTCTACAAATGCATGGAGGTTAAGCCGGTATGACAACAAAAGAAATGAATATTCTAAAAGCAATGACATTTCCTTCTTTTTCTTTTTCCCCTTTTAAGTCTTTTGAGTTAATTTTCTGTATTCACTACTTTAAACGCTGTAATAACAGTGATGTCATTATTGTCTCCCCATTGAATGTGTTATTCACTTGATACAACTGTATGTGATTTGCAAGCAACATGTTCCCCTTTTTGTGTTTTGTATCCCACTCCCCATTTTTCTTAAACAAAACAAAAAAACAAATAAAGAATAAGTTGAAAAAAAAAAAAAAAAACACAAGTGATAAATAAAGATTTGAATATATATAAAGAAACAACAACAAATAACTCAGAATAAAATACAGGAAATTAAAGGCATGTCTCAGAGAATTAATTAATTATATCATCATCTCGAGTGTATAGTAATTTCATTCAATATAGATATATAATTCAGAATATATAATTTTAATTTTTTATATTAAAAAAAAAATTATATATATATAATTCCAATTATTTCCGGACCTAACTGTATATATATATATATATATATATATATATATATATATATATATATATATATATATATATATATATATATATATATTTATATGCAGTTAGGACCGGAAATAATTGGACACAGATACAAGTTTTGTTATTTCGACTGTGTACCAAAATAAATTCAAGTTCCACTTAAATAATGAATATGGGCTTAAAGTGCAGTCTATCAGCTTTAATGTTAGGGTATTCACATCCAAATTGTAGGAAGGGTTTAGGAAGTACATCTCTTTAATATGTAGCCCCCTATTTTTCAATGGACCAAAAGTAATTGGACAATTGACTCAAAAGCGGTTTTATGGACAGGTGTGGGCTATTCCTTTGTTATTTCATCATCAATTAAGTAGGTAAATGGTCTGGAGTTTATTCCAGGTGTGGCATTCACATTTGGAAGCTGTTGCTGTGAACCCACAACATGCAGTCAAAGGAGCTCTCAATGCAAGTGAAGCAGGGCATCCTTAGGCTGCAAAAAAAAAGAAAACCCATCAGAGAAATAGCAGGAACATTAGGAGTGGCAAAATCAATAGTTTGGTACATTCTGAGAAAAAATGAACGCACTGGTGAGCTCTGCAACACAAAAAGGCCTGGACGTCCACGGAAGACAACAGTGGTAGATGATCATACAGTAGGATCCTTTCCATGGTAAAGAAAAACCCCTTCACAACATCCAACCAAGTGAAGAACACTCTACAGGAGGTAGGCATATCATTATCCAAGTCTACCATAAAGAGAAGACTTCACGAGAGCAAATACAGAGGGTTTACCACAAGGTGCAAACCATTCATAAGCCTCAAGAATAGAAAGGCCAGATTAGACTTTGCCAAACAATATCTAAAAAAGCCAGCCCAGTTCAGGAACAGCATTCTTTGGACAGATGAAACTAAGATCAACCTGTACCAGAATGATGGGAAGAAAAAAGTATGGAGAAGGCTTGGAACGGCACATGATCCGAAGCATACCACATCATCTGTAAAACACGGTGGAGGCAGTGTGATGGCATGGGCATGCATGGCTTACAATGGCACTGGGTCACTAGTGTTTAGTGATGATGTGACAGAAAACAGAAGCAGCAGGATGAATTCTTAAGTGTATAGGGATATACTGTCTGCTCAGATTCAGCCAAATTCAGCGAAGTTGATTGGATGGCGCTTTACTTTACAGATGGACAATAACCCAAAACATACTGTGAATGCAACCCAGGAGTTTTTTATGGGAAAGAAGTGGAATATTCTGCAATGGCCGCGTCAATCGCCTGATCTCAACCCGATCGAGCATGAATTTCACTTGCTAAAGACAAAACTTAAGGCAGAAAGACCCACGAACAAACAACAACTGAAGACAGCTGCAGTAAATGCCTGGCAAAGCATCACAAAGGTAAAAACCCAGCGTTTGGTAATGTCCATGTGTTTCAGACTTCAAGCAGTCATTGCCTGCAAAGGATTCTCGACAACGTATTAAAAATTAACATTTTATTTGTGATTGTGTTAATTTGTCCAATTACATTTGAGCCCCTGAAATAAGGGGACTGTGTATGAAAGTGGTTGCAATACCTAAACGTTTCATACAATATTTTTGTTCAACCCCTTGAATTAAAGCTGAAAGTCTGCAATTCTATTGCATCTCGGTTGTTTCATTTCAAATCTATTGTAGTGGCGTACAGAGCCAAAATTATGAAAATTGTGTAAGTGTCCAATTATTTCCGGAACTAACTGTATATATGTATATATATTGTTCGACAAACCTATACATTTGCACGCCCCGGGCGAGTGGATTTAACATTGTGGCGAGCTCCTATTGGCCCAAGCAGCACACGTGTGGTACTAGGTGACGAGTAGATTTTTTTGTTCGGCGAGTAGATTTTTTGGTGATTTGTCGACCACAAGCCCTCTTTTCCCGTTATGTGAAGAGTCCACTGGTGCTGATATTACCTGTTGGCTCACAGAGATCTGAGCCTCCACCACTGAGAGCCTGAGGTACACTCTAGATACTGGATTTATTTATTTATTTATTTATTTATAAAATATTTTACCAGGAAGTAATACATTGAGAGTTACCTCTCATTTGCAAGTATGTCCTGGGCACAGAGTAAAACAAATAATACATGGTTACAAGTACAGTTACATAAATGAACAGGGTATACATTATATACAAGACATTGCGTGCACAGTTAAAGAAAATATATATTATGAGCATAAGAAACAGTTACAGACCAGGTTCAAATGTGAGACAGCCTTAGATTTGAAAGAACTTAAACTGGTGGTGGATGTAAGAGTCTCTGGTAGGTTGTTCCAGTTTTGGGGTGCACGGTAGGAGAAGGAGGAACGTCCGGATACTTTGTTGAGCCTTGGGACCATGACAGAGCCTCCACCTGTATGGGATCCAAATAGGTTGGGATAGCCCCGTGCAGGAACAAATAATCATACCACATAGACTACAATTGTAACCTTATGACTTTTACTAAACACACACATAGGATATATGTCAATCACTCTATATTGCATAAAGGGGTTTCACTTGTATATACACCCTGCACATCTGCAGTGACCCAGCCACCATGTTACCCCCACACCGTGTCCAAAGTACTGTTCAGGGCCCTTGCCCACTCTACCACATGAGTGTCCCCAACTGGTATCCCAACCCTTTAGGCGTGATCCGTGCCTTGCTGTACAGTGTTGGTGCACTTGTAGAATGATACCTGCCTGGGGCTCCTGCACCCGGGTTCCGCAGAATACGACAGGGAATCCGTTCTGTCCGATGTCATCTTCCGCCACCTCATTGGGTGAATTCCGGCGTGGATAATATCACTGTCAGGATAGTCTCTGTGTCCTTTGTGGCTTCTGGTCCCAGAACCCACTTTGCAGGGCTGCGCAGCGTAGCAGCTGTACCTCTACATACTAAATAGCTAATGGGGCAGAGTCCCTATCTAAGGGCTGGTCCCTAAAGCAATCACTGCTCTACTTGTGAGTCGGAGCCTAACTGGGGCCTGGGAGACACAGCCTGGCCTAGCCCAGAGGAGTACCTCTCCCTGGACACTACCTGACCCTTTGATATCCCTCTTCCGACTGGCGTGCTCCTCTCAGCATGCGAAATGTATCTAAATCTGTGCAGGGGAATCTGGACGCGCTATTGGCTCCCTGGCGTCATGTGCTTCTTCACCCCTATGCATTATGAGGCCCTATGCATTATGCAGAGCCTCTGTGTAATGGCTGTCGCTCTCTACTGTGTCTCTGCACATGCGCAAATCTTTAATGGCCTCTGCAACTCTCAGCAGCTAACTGCGCATGCGCGACTCACATGCAACCGACCCGCCTCACCAGCTGCCCCCCCGCACTCTTCCCCGACCACGGAGGTAAGAGGAGGGGAACCGGAGGATAGGGAAGTCAGGGGGACCAGGCTACATATATATACCCTGATTATTCTCTTGGTTTTTCAAAACATAATATACAGCTTCAATCTAAACCTATTAGTATACTATAATGTTTAAATTAATTTGCTTAAGGTTAAATTCGGACGTAATCTGGAATTACATTTTAAAAAAATTATCTGAAAATAATTTGGAAAGCATTCTTAATTAATGTTAATGTTTAGATCTTTTGCGGTTAGGGATTTTAATTTATAAATCCAGGTGTCTCTTTGAGACAGAGTTAAAACTCTGTATACCCTTACCTTATAAAATTTGATTTATTTGTATCAATGTCCATGTATTTTAACCCCTGGGGGGTTTTGTTGGTGCACTTTTTTTTAATAACTTGATACACTGTGTAATTCAAAGCCTTTAAGGATATTTTTAACATGTTTCCCTATCCGCCTTTTTAAAATTGTGTAGCGTGACCAACATACTGTACAGTATGTTGGCTGCATGGACATTCCACGAGTTATACTACAAATCTACTATGACAATTGATTACATTTTTAATTCCAAAGATTTCCCCGGTGATGTTTGATTTTAATGCTTTAGATTTAGTACCATATTTCCATGCATTGCTTTCTGTTAATTGTGATTTTTCAAGGTATGTGCTTTTGTTGTAGTTTAATCTTGGGTATAATAGGTGCAAATTTTTGTTTTAGATTACCTGTTATGTATACATCATTTTTGGATTAGCCGATATTTTAGTATCCAAATAAGGATCTTGTTTCAAAATGTTCCAATTTTCTTTCAAGATGTATTCAATTTAATTTGCTGCATCATTGTATGGTGTCACGAAGAAAATAAAATGAAATTCCTTTTATCTCTTTTTTCTTTGATGGAGAATAAATTATTTGGATCTGTCCTCTTCTAAACTGAGATTATACTTTTTTTTTTAAATTGCTCTTTAAAATATCCGATTATTCAAGAAAGTTTTTTTGATCGAAAAGTTCCTTCTAATGCCTTGGAACTGTCAACCTTATTATAACAAGTTTTTATTTGATGACATTGTTTTCAGTGTATATAAACAGATCTAAAAATTGTAATCCTCATATGAAAAATGTCATCCAAAGCAACAATTACATGTTCTGCTGTAGCAATTATCATTCAAATAAACTGGTCCAGCGGGGGGGGGGGGCGGGGAATTCCCAACACTCAGATATTTTAAAGAACACATTTAAAAAAAGAAAGAAACCAGGTTTAATGTGGTAAGCAAAGGCATGTTACAGCTAGTAGAAGAACAAATCAGTGATTGTAATGACATGTTTGTAGTACTGCAATCTAAATGAAGGTGCTTTAGAAATTTTCATTATAAAAAATTGGGATTGCATCAATATCTGTGCAAGAAAGGTGCAATAAAGGCACTAAGTGCCCTATATATACCAAGTGACGTGATGTGGTGGTCAGTGCTTATACAAAAACTCACAAGTGAAAATTAATAAAATATATATTAAAATGTAAAGACCCCCTGCTTCAACCCTCTGGTGGGGTTCTCTTCACTCTTCCCCAAACAGTAGAACTTGTATCACACGATCCAGGGGGAGCATAAGGGAAAAAACATAAAAAAGAGAGAACGCTCTAAGTGCAGATGTAAAATACAGTGCTGGGAGTAGTCCTATCTATCTTGGCTCCTATGTTAATCCTACTCACAAGAAATAAGAGATTTTCAGGCAATGGAGATCAATAAATGGATGAAGAAGTACCAATGGCCTCCGTCACTCAGGGGATGTACCTCAGCGAGAAAGGGAGAAAGACGCACATAGCACAGATCTGGCAGAAAACTTAATTTATCGATAAACCTTATAAAATGCACACTTACAGTGTATAAAGATTAAAACAGTATTGCAGCTTATAAAAGCTAGGTGATGTAGCCTGGGCGAAAGCCCACACCATCTCTCACCGCACCACCTCCTTCTGGAGCTCCGGTCTGATCACCCGATCCTACTGCCGCTTGCGGGAGACACCGCTCCACTGCCGGTCGCGGAATGATTTTGTCACGACGTTACAGCTCTGAGCTGTACCACCCACAACGTGACGTAGCTGTGGAAGAAGGCGCCCCTGTACTCTACACCTACACCCAGTGCCCATTGTAACGTCGTGGCCGGAAGTGACGACATCATCCCGCGACCGGAAGTGGTGCGGCGTCTCCCGCAAGCGGCAGTAGGATCGGGTGACCAGGCCGGAGCTCCAGAAGGAGGTGGTGCAGATCGTGTGATACATTGCATCAATATCTGACATATTTACCAAGAATTACGTATTCATAAGTGGGTTTGAGATATTCATCTCATTTTCATACACCCAAAAAAAGCAGTAACTACGTGTTAAACACCGCTAGTGATATAAATAAGTGTTAACTCATATGAATTTGTGTTATCATCACTAGCGATACAAATAAGCATTAAATACTAAAAGAAAGGAATCCGCGCTTGTGCTGTCCTATATTTTCGACTTAAAATGCACTATTGCAGTGTATGATGGAGCAACTCCCCAAATGCTCCAAAATTGAGATCCCCCAAAAGGGAATCTCAGAAAGACATAAGAGAAAAAATGCACACACAGCACACTAGGGTTCAGTATTAAAATATAACACATTTTATATTTGGTCAAGTAGCAACTCAGATAGTGACCAAACACAGCAAAAATAGCACAATTAAAGAAATAAAAATACACAATGCACAACAATTAAATAAAATGACAGATAAAGCTAAATAGCATAAAAACACAATAAAAATAGCAAATATGAGGATTAGAAATTCCATAAAAGGTGAGATGAGACAAGGGCAAGCAATGAAGCAGTACCCTTAAAACATAGTAAATTTGACCTTCCAATAGCTAACAGGTTCCAAAATTTAGATGAGGCATACAGTGATAGTGATAATGATCGGGGTAATTTTTTCCAAAAACAGAAGTCAAAAGGTGCAGGAGATCGAGCTGGGACTTGGACACCCCCCTTCCTCCCCTCCTCCCCTCAGCATTAATGCCCCTGTAGACGGACGTTCACAGAGGTACACACTTGGAGACTTTTATAAGGTGAAATTATAATAAGGCTTTATTGTGCATTTTCCTTTTCATCAGGAAATCATCCAAACACAGGGGGGGGAACAAAGCTTAATTTACTTGGGAGTATTTCTAGTGAAATCCCATGCAATTCACCACTCCTAGTTATGCAGGTCTCCCAACCCCAAACACATAGCATGACATAAGCAGATATAAGAAGTCTCTTTAGAATGAAAGTCTTATCTGTTAGCTGCTGTAGAGTAAGCTTCTCTGCTATCCTGGAACCGCACCTGTGCGTGCACAGAAAATATCAGCATCCAGGTTTAGAAGTCTTATTTGTCAGCTCCAGAGATCTGTGTTCTCTTGGTCAGTCTCTCCTGGGAGACTCAAGAACACTGCTCTGTCTCCAAAGTTCAGCTCTCAGTCACAGCTAAGGAGTCACTTCCTGTCTCAACAGAAAGGCTTTTGTAAGCAATCTCAATCAGGCAGGTGGTGTTTATTAATTGACTACCATCAGTTAACCACCACACTGCTAGATTAAAGGCAGATTACTTGAACAGGGATTACTCCCCTGTTACATACCTCCCCTGTTTGTGGGAAGCGCGGGCTTTCCACGTCCAAAGCCCATCCTTCCACTCTCATTCTAGATATCTCTGTGACTTGAATGAGAGTGGATGGAGGAAGAGAACCCTCAGTCCTGCTGGGATTGGAGCCCTTTCTCCAGTTTATTCGTGTCTCCTCCATAAGGTGCTTGAGATCAGCACCCCCAGTCGCTCGAGGAGGACTTTTTCCAAGTATAGTCTTTTTTCTACGTGCGCGGTCATGAGATTTCCCTCGCGTTGGGTGCTCATCCTATTGTAGGCATACTGTATGGAAGCAGTTGCAGAGCGTTTAAAAACAGCCCTCTGAGTTTTCCGCTCTTGAAGCGGTCGCTCTGCCCTTTTCCCACTCAATGGATTTGCTAGTTCAGCCTCTTTGAGATTAAGTTGCAATTCCACACCCACTTCCAGAGAATGTCCTATTTTTTCAGCTTCCTCAGCTAAGGATTCTTCTGGTTTTAATTAAGCACATGTACCTTCTTTTGTTGTCTGCTGGGTGGCTGAAGGTTTTGCTAGTGCTTGTTTAGGGGGGTCAAATTTTGCAATTTTGTCTTTCGGATAAGCGGTATTCCCAGCTCTCACTGTACCCTTGTCTTTATGGGTTTTTGAGGCTGTGGGATACTGACCCTTAGTCAGGGTCAATACTTGTCCTTGTAGGACTGTAATCTCATCCGCGAGAGATCCCTGTCTCTTCTAAGGGAATTTATCTGCGCACTTTGCTTTCTCTGAGTCTATATCAGTGTCTCCTTCATATTCTGGAGCTCTGTAATTTTTGTCGTCAAGGTTGCCGCTGCGTCTGTTTTCTCCTTGGTGTACTGACTCAAGGGAATGGAACAGTCTCTCTGTCTCTCCAGCTCTTGCTCCAGGTTCTGAGCCTTCTCACGCTCCCTCTCATACAGAGTCACCTGGTATCGAAGCTCCACCTCCAATGATGCTCTGGTGACATGCAGCGTGGCCTTTAGCTCCTCATACTGCTCTGTGGGGACGTACTGGGTATTCAGACGCTTGTCTGCAGCCCTTGTACCTCTTTAGCAGCCTGCAGCTTTTCTTCCTGCAGCGTTTGCTGCTTCTCCTCAGCATACTGGAGGTGTGTACGCAGACCTTGCAGTTGGTTCTGAAGTCGGTGCTCTGCGTCCCTTGAAATGTCCAGCTCCTCAGTGAGACTGTGTAGTTCCTTTCTGGAAACTTCCAGGTCTGTGCGGCAGCTGTTGGTCTCATGATGATAGGCATCCAGTGCTCTGCGGAGTGTCTGAACCTCTTTCTGAGATACGTCCACCTCTATCCGGACACTGTTGACCTCCTGTTGTGAGGCATTCAGCTCTATGCGAAGAGTGTGAACCTCTTGCTGGAAGACTGTCATCTGCTTCAGTGCCTCCTCATACTTCCGCTTTAGCATAGCCACCATTTTATCAGATTGGCTCTGCTTTTCATTCATGGCGGAAATAGTAGCATTTGCAGTATCTAGCTCAGTCTTGAGATCGTCCAATTCTGTCCTGGCTAAAGAGTACATTGCGAGCACATATTCCTGTAGCTTCACGTTATTTTTCTGTAGCTCTGTGTAACCATCTTCCTTTTGTTTCAATTGTTCACGGAGCATATCACAGTCATGCCTGGCATTTTTCAGGGCATCTTCAGGGCTGGTCAAGGGATCGTCACTCACTGGTTCCGGCTCCACTTCCCTGGGATGGTTGGTTGAGGGTTCCTCACTGTTGGCACCGGACAGACACTTCTTTGGGGTACACGATTTCTGCCTTGGGCCCTCTGGATATTCGGTTAACTGCGGAACGAATTTTCCATTTTCTCTAGACTGCAGGGCAACTCGGTCCCCCTTTTCCTCCACAGGATCTGCGGACGTGTCTGTTCCTTCTACGGTAAGTGAAGAACCGCTTTTCTTTTTCTTTTTCCGCCTTTTTGTTTTGGATGACACCGTCCCTTCAGGGATATTGGGGTCTCCATGTTCATTTGAAATTTTAGCAGCATCACTGGATCCACCCGGCTTTTTTTGCAACTGTAATAGCTGACGGAAATATTCGGTGATCCACTGCTCCCGCTCTGTCTCCTGCTGATCATATTCGTCATCAAAGGGAGCGGTCTTTTCTGTTCGTGCCGAGTTCAGGCACCCTCACCATTCTTGGGGTGTTTTGTGGGTGTGACTTGGTTCGGGTTCCCCGTAAGAGATGTCTTCCTCCTTATAGGACTGGAAGGGCCACTCTTCCGTGGGGTAGGGTTCATTACAGGAACGCTGCATCTTGTCCTCCATTTTTAGGCTATCAGGTGTAATTTTCTTCCTGACCTCAGGAGGCGCAATTGCAGCTGTTGTCACTGTATTTGCTTGAACCCCCAATTGTGGTAGTCCTACAGATGGGCATATTTTGCTTGGTCGTAGCTCTCACAGGCATCTCTGTAGACATTTCTTGCTTGGATAAAAAAAAATTCAATATCAGCAGTGCTGTGCATGCATTTTCTCTTATCAGGTATACAAGATGTGCAGTTGCTAGGGAAAAAAATCTATTTGCTTTACACCATTTACTTGCTGGTGAAATCTCTCCGCTTCAGCAACAGAATTTGGTTTTCTGCCTGAGTTCAGTAATTTTCAGTCTCATCTTTGGGTATTATGGCATTCACACTTCACACTTTGGGTGTCTGTTTTTGCTCCCAAGATATATATATAGGTAGACTTTTTTTACTTTCAGAAAAAAAAACATTCTTTGCAGTGGACTATTTCTTTCATTCCTGGAAGGGTGACTCAACACTCAACATTTGTTTGCTAAAAATTCCCCTGCTTCAGCACAGTCTTGTATCAATTTTCACACTTTTCTGCATATACTCCATTCACAGCTGGTAGCCCTATGCGGTGTGGCAACCTTTATTTGCAAAATCAGTACCACTCGTGGGTCACCATCTGTATTCACTGCTTCAGCGAAACTTTTGAAAACAACAAACACCTATCCCTTTTAAGGGCTGACTCACTTCTTGAACCCTGACTATGGCTGGAAGGCAAAACCCCTATTTCAATGACCATATTACACTTTGTGATAGGCAAATAAGGATTAGCTGTTTCAGCAGTCTCTCTCCTCTTGGGATTGGGGCAAAGAGTCCTTCTGTGGTTTTGTAAGTTTCAATGCAGTGTAAGTTTCAGTGGTGTGTCCCTTTAACTCTGATCTCTGCTGCATGAGGTTTTTTTTTTTTAAGATGCTCAGACTGTTTGTAGGCAAAAAGCATAAAAAAAAATTCACATAAAAATCTCCGGTCCTTTTTAACTACAAAGACACCTCTCATCTCACTTCGGACACCATATGTAGACGGACGTTCACAGAGGTACACACTTGGAGACTTTTATAAGGTGAAATTATAATAAGGCTTTATTGTGCATTTTCCTTTTCATCAGGAAAACATCCAAACACAGGGGGGGGGAACAAATCTTAATTCACTTGGGAGTATTTCTAGTGAAATCCCATGCAATTCACCACTCCTAGTTATGCAGGTACCAACCCCAAACACATAGCATGACATAAGCAGATATAAGAAGTCTCTTTAGAATGAAAGTCTTATCTGTTAGCTGCTGTAGAGTAAGCTTCTCTGCTATCCTGGAACCGCACCTGTGCGTGCACAGAAAATATCAGCATCCAGGTTTAGAAGTCTTATTTGTCAGCTCCAGAGATCTGTGTTCTCTTGGTCAGTCTCTCCTGGGAGACTCAAGAACACTGCTCTGTCTCCAAAGTTCAGCTCTCAGTCACAGCTAAGGAGTCACTTCCTGTCTCAACAGAAAGGCTTTTGTAAGCAATCTCAATCAGGCAGGTGGTGTTTATAAATTGACTACCAGCAGTTAACCACCACACTGCTAGATTAAAGGCACATTACTTGAACAGGGATTACTCCCCTGTTACAGCCCCTATCTCTGACGAGAAAAAGATCTTATTCCGAAGAGGTAAGAGAGGGGGGAGAAAGTCCTCCAACAAAAAGAGATACCCAGAATCAGAGATACTAGTATCCCATGGGATTTTCAATCTATCATCATTGAAAATAGATTTTCCACTATTCGAGGTGTTAAAAAAGTTCACTGACTAGTGATTCAAAAGAATTTGATCTGTATATAGACCTGCAAAAAATCGTAAGATAATTGACACTACATAGACATTTTAATGCTCTAAAGGTGACAATGCTATCACTGACCCGATAACAACCAGTGAAAATGCTCATACTATTGAGATAGCAGAACCAAGATTAACTCAAGATCTTGAGGATCTCCTGAAGGAAAGTGACCCCAAATTTATAAATAATACTAACTATTTACACACTGGTTACAAACCTAAATTTATATAATTTCCATATGTCGCCAGAAGTCAATATATAGAGCTATTCGGCAAGTTAGTGGAAAACAAATGAAAACACCTCTGTAATATTAAGAAATCTTTTTCTAATTCTAACTTGAATTCCAGTGAATTAAGAAGTATTAAAACCTTAAAGTCTAATTCAGATATAGTTGTGCGGTCAGCAGTTAAAGGGGGAGGATTAGTCCTTCTGAATACAGTTGACTATTGCCAAGAGGCCACATGAATTTTGGCGGATGAGATCTCATATGAGAAATTGAAAACTGACCGACCAATGCTTTCACCGTACTTATTAAACAACATCTGGAGAAAGCACTGTATATGGGAATTCACACTAAGTGTAACGGTGTGCTCGCCACAAACAAGATGGGACCACGCTGCTGAGGTGGAGTAATATATATAATGCCAACCCACAGCCGCGTGAGCACGTCTGGAGTGTAGAGTAGTCAAGGTAGCCGGGTCAGGGTAGTAGAGGTGAGAATGGTCGTGATACTTGCCGGGATCAGTAGTGGAGGGGTACGGATCATTGTGTGTACTTAACCGAGGTCAGGATTGGAGAAGTGCGGATCGTCGAGAGTAAGCCAAGCAGAGATGCGGATGGTCAAACAAAGCCGGGTCAAGAGAGAAGAGTGAAGTCCGAAGGCAAGCAGGGTCAGGTAACAAGGCAAGGCAGACAAGGCTGGAACAGAACATACTGTGGAGGGGCACACGCACAAACAGAGATTATGCTCAGCCGATGAGCCTCTGGCTCTGCTGAGTATTTGCAGGATGCCTTGACAAAACACAGCAGGAGGCGTGTCACTGAGCAGGTTCTGATAGGAAGCTCCGCTGCAGGAGGCAGGTGTGCAGAGTCTTCCTGATGATATTATTAATGTGATACAGGTGCGTGCTGCACGCGTGCCATGCACTAACGATGTCATCATGTGGATGCAACCGTGAGGCGGGGCCAGCGGAATTGGCATTCAGGTCCGTGCGGGCTCCTATGATGATAACAGGCTCCAGGGTGAGGTTTGGGAGTGATGCTGGTATCTGCATGTATGGAGGGTACGTTTTGCATGCGCCGACCGCATGGCACCTCATGGACCCTTACACTAAAGCTGAGTTTGATTTTCTGTTCATCCCTACTCCCACTGTCCCTATTTTTTATTATATTCTCAAAACTCATAAATCTCTCACTTCTCCCCTTTTATTTTTGGTATTAATTCGATTACTTCTAAGTTATCCTATATTTGGATTTTTATTTACAGCCGCTAGTCACATCACTCCCTTTACATCTCAAAGACAGTACCATGGTCCTATAGATTTTGAGTGAGTTCTCTTGGGGTGATGGATATAGATTGGTCACCCTGGATGTACAAACTTTGTACACCAATATCCCTCACTCCAAGGGTGTGATGGCTGTTGAGCATTTTCTCACGCTACAGCAGAAAATGCCACTTACACAAATTGAGTTTATTTTAAAATCCACGTCATTCATTTTATTTTAGGTCACAATTAATTTGTGTTTGACTGCTTTTTATTTGCAGATTCTGGGCACAGCGATGGGAACATTTGCCCCATCTTTTGCAAATGTATATATGGGACGGTGGGAGTCCCTATATATAGTCGATGGGCCTCCCCCACAGCTCAAGCAATATTCTTATCATATGGGAGTGCGATGAGGGCTCTTATTTGAAATTTGTGGCAGCCCAGAATGATAATCAATACAACTTAAAATTCAGTGGCAATAATAGCACAACCACTATTCATTTATTAGATTTAGAGACATTCATTGAAGGAAATTCTATTCAAAATAAAACACACTTTAAGGAGACGAATGTTAACTCGAGGTCACGTGAGACTGCTCAACGCACTCACCCATTGGCTGGGACAGCAGTACCGGGAAGCACAAGCGGAGCAGAGATCTGCTGAGTGCTGATGCAGTCCGGACGCTACATCAGCGCCAGCCACAGCTATCCACTTTGCTCCTTGTGGTTAGTACATATCCCCCTCTTTGTTGTTCTTTTTTATCATTTTGCTGTAGCCGAACACTGCTATTAAGTGTGTTTATGCTATTTGGCTTTACCTGTGTAGCTTAATAGAAGCCAGTGTCAGTCCAGTACCCTCATGAGGAAGGGGTCTGTCATTTATTTAATTCTTGTGCATTGTGTATTTTTATTTCTGTAATTGTGCTATTTTTGCGGTGCTTTGTGCACTATATGTGTTGCTACTTGACCAAATATTAAATTTGTTATATTTTAATATGGATCCCTGGTGCGCTTTGTGTGCATTTTTTCTCTTTAAGCTTTAAATACTATTAAATATTGCTAACAGTGCTTTGACATGCACACTTGTTAGAATATTGTAAGCATCATGTAACAACATAACTTTTGCAATGTTGTTGGGAGGGGAGGTGCACACAGAGCCTAAAGAGTTCTTGTTTTGCAAGAGTTACCTTAGTTTGTGAAGTGTTTTCTGTGTTGTTTGTCATTTTGTATTGGTGTGTGGTCAGAGGGAGAACTGAGTAATAGAAAAAAAGACAGCCTTATTAGCATTCTGTAGTAGTGGAATGGAGAGGGCAGGTGCAGAACAGGAGAAGACAGGGGGTGTGGGAAGAGCCAACAGGAAGTTATGGAACAGCATGTTGCCCATGGGGAGGAAAAGCAACCACCTCCACAATAGGGTACTGCCAATTAGAGATAGGACACACTTTTCACAGAAATGTACATGTTTCTTTAATCTACCAATCAATCTTAAAAAGCAGATTCTGTTTTTTTTTTTCAATCACTGAAAATCCACAGACAGATTAGGATTTTTAAATATGAAAGGAGAGCGGAGAGAGGAGGGCAAGAAGAGAGGTCTAAAAACCCGTGCCCTCATTATCCTCCTCCTGACATACTGCAGAAGTCAAAAAAGAGGTATCTGTCTCTCTCTCTCTAAGCAGTTGTTTTGTAGCAGGATCAGCTTGCTCAAGCATGGAGTTGAAAGGCTTAGTTTTGCTGGAAAGGGAAGTGTTAGGTAACTCAGGGGGTTATACTATATTAGTATATATTAGTCTAATAATAACCTAATGTGACCCAGAAGCAGGAGTAAAATAATGATTTATTATCAACTTCATTTATTTATAATGCTTCAATATATCCCATAGCGCACTACAATAGGACAAAAACAGTAAAATATTAAGTATTACCATACAATGTTATAGTAGGTAAAAAGGATCTGGCCCCAAGTATATTAAAATCTATAATGAAGAGTAAGTGAAAACATAATATAAAATATTTTACCCAACAATAATAAAAGAGCCACTGTAATGGCAGCAAACGGCTTACACCCTTCGTTGTCGCATTTAGCGGGACTCTGGTGTTATGTCCAAGAGAGTTTGAGGAAGAATGAATTAAGCTGCACAGCAAACCGACCCCCTCAAAGCAGACATGCAGGGAGGAGGGACTCATGAACTCCAGGGGGGCTATGCACTAAGCTGTGATAAGTCGTTTTAAGAACGCAAAGTGCTCTTAGAACGTGATGTTCCACCGAACACGATTCACTAAGCCCCGCAAACAGGCACTTTGCGTTTTTAAACTGATTTTTTCCAGCTTTGCTCGTATGATAACCTATTTGTGTTCAATTCTGCCCTTCTCTGGGATTCACTAAGCTATGCAAAGTTATCATACGCGAAAGTTGCGTTCAACAAAGCTCGCCAGCAAAAGGCAGGTGATAAAAAAGCTGACACAAAAAAAAGCTGACAAGAAAGAAGACACAGACGTGGATTGTAATGGTTTACTATTTTATGGTTACCTGTGGATTGGTTCGAGAGCTTCCGGTTCCCCTGGATTTTGGTGAGTGGGCATCTAATGGTAAGTAAACAAAAGAAAAGTATATTATTTTAATTTTTACAAGTTTTTTGATTTTTTCATAAGTGTTTTTTTTTTAATTTCCATTTAATGCCCCTGAATTGATCTATGTCCCTATGGGTATACATACATTCAGGGACACTGAATGGGTATATTGTATGTGATTTTTGGATGTAAATGCATTATTTATTATGCTCTTTTATTGCCCCTGTATGTTATGTATATCTATATGGATATACATACAGGGATAATAAATGATTGTTTTGCTAATGTTTATGTATCTCATGTATTTCTAATGTATTTAGCAGCTTTATTTATACATTGGTGTGTGTGTAATGTTATTTTTATTTAGTTACATGATATTTTTAATGGTTTATTTCTGGTAGTTAGATTTGAATGATGGTGGTTACTTTGAATTAGATTTTTTTTGCCAATGGTTTGGCTTTAGGAATTGAATAGTGAATTGTATAATTGATTTGGATTGTATTGTAAATGGTTTAGGAAATTGATTAATTGATTGATGGTAAATGTATTTATGTTGCTTACTTTCTATTTGATTTTGTGGATGGCATTGGTGGTTAGGGGACAGTGTTCATAGTGTATTTTATTTTGAAATTGATTCTGCATAGTGTTACATGATGCACAGATTAATTGCAACATGTACACACTCAATGCAGTTGTGTGACATTTGATATACATTTGTCTAGCTGCTGGTTTAATTGTAAGATGCAATGTGGTGATTTTCAGATTAAGATTTCATGTTTATATTTATGCATTTTTTATGTGTTTCATAATGGGCAAATAATCTATTATCCATATCTGGATAATAGTTATTTTGCCGATTACTGTATTGTATGTGTTAGGGGGCGGGGGGGATGTGTGTTGTATATTGCTATGTTTATTGGGGGCAATTGTCCCCAATAAACACGCTATTGTGCCTTAACCCCTTCATTGCCTTAGTGGCTATCCGATAAGGTAATGAATTATTGTTTATTGATATGTGTGTTTTGACAGTAGTGTAGATGTGTAGGGGGTCTCCAGAGCTGACCCGCATTGGTTTCAGCCTCGGGGACCCCCTACTTCAGGAGATACAGGCCCCGTTATGGGGTGACGGTATGCCCTGCAGAACTTAAATGTCCCGGTCACGTGACGCGGAAGCTTGAAAGTGCAGGGGATACCGGCACCCCATAACAGGACCTGTATCTCCTGAAGTAGGGGGTCCCCGGACCTGAAACCAATGCGGTTCAGCTCCGGAGACCCCCTGCTCATGTACACTATTATTAAAATGATTTTATTTTGTGTACGATCGCCTGTAACAGCCTTACACGGAGATGCCAAATCTCCATGCAAATGTTACATGCGGATTTTTTTTCTATCAGCTACTGTAATTAAAGTTTAAGAACGCTAGCAGGGGGAAAAAACCAACACATACGATATGGCTGTTTTGAGCACGTACGCTAGAAAATGGGCTCAAGGCCTTAGTGAATCGCGTCTCCGGCTTCATTTTGTATCGGACTTTTTTTTTCAGCCAGACGCAAAAGCACGGAGCTTAGTGCACAGCCCCCTAAGTCTTTTAAAGAAGTTGTCTCTTTCACTCATGATCTTTAACCAAGAAAGTTTGCGGAAGAGTGAATTCAGTTGCACATTATTAGATATATTTTCTCATGTGCATATGGTCATAAAATGTAACACTTTTGCATATGTAATTGAGCAATGCATACTAATGTGTGTGTTCATTCGCAATTCTGGCATTAAATTTAGTCAACAGTTATTGCTGCGATAAAAGTATAGTTAATGCTGCAGTATTTAAGCATTGAACCTTTCATAAATACATTGGTAAAAAAAATTGAACCATTAACGCACAGCGATATAAATATTGAAGTTTATTAAATCTACGCCTTTGTACTAAGGCAATTTTGCAGCAAATAGCAGAATTTGAACTGTGTGTGTCAATATCATAGACAGGAGTTCTCAACCCCACTGATTGAGCCAACTGTGCTGAAGCTGCAATATCCTTAAAACCTGGCCTGTTCGGAGGTCTTGAGGACTATGTATGTCAGCTTGCGATCTATCTATCTATCTAACTATCTATCGCCCGACAGCAACCTCCCTGCCCTGGAGGTAAGAGGAGGAGGAACCCAGAGGGGACTGGGGACCAGAGGGGACCTGGCTACATATATTTATATATATATATATATATATATATATATATATATATATATATGAAAACAAAGAGAAAAAGATCCCAAAATAGCACTCTAGCGTACAAAAATATCAAATTTATTAAACACATAAAACATATACAAAAGATCCAAAGCTGTCTAATCTGAAACACTGTTAACAAGACTAAGCTAAGCACTCCAGTCAGCAAAATAAAGTAAAAAACTAAT
The DNA here is from genome assembly GCF_040206685.1 of Ascaphus truei. Classification (NCBI taxonomy): domain Eukaryota; kingdom Metazoa; phylum Chordata; class Amphibia; order Anura; family Ascaphidae; genus Ascaphus; species Ascaphus truei. Next base: position 113,407,928 of record NC_134487.1, read on the forward strand.
AAAGGTAAGTAAGAGACTGAGCTGAAAAAAACAAGTGAAAGCTGAGTATGAAACAGACAGAAATAACCCAACAAACAGAATAAATGCAGAACCTGTAGTGTAGAGGCTAAGTTGTTAGCCTCTGAACACAAGGACCGGTCGGCCATAAAAGGGTAGGTATAAAGCTACATAAACAAATTGGCTTGTAAACAACATAGCAAATGCATACACAATAGGAATCATTCATGAGTGAAAATACACACACAGAGTGGCAGCAGGGCTATGGACAGAGATCAAATACAGCCAAAATTGTACTTAGCACTGGTCCAGGATCAGAACAAACAGGAAGCTGACATTCTGCATGTGAGGGGAGTCTGTTCAGTGTGGTAAGAGCGCCGCACTACGCATGCTCCGTGAGCAACTAGAGCACCAAATTCAATATTGCAGCTGGGGAGAGAAGAACAGCCAGGGGCACTGCTGGATCAGGACAGACAAAAGAGCCCCGACGCGTATTTTTCGCCACCTGCTTCGTCCGGGGGCTCTATATATATATCCATGTCCCCCTTTCCCCCCCCCTTACCTTCGATGTGGCATGTGCTGTCAGGGACACTGGGGGGTAGCGTGAGTATAAGGAAAGGGAGCTCCATTGCTCCGGAGGCTCCGCAGCACACCCGGCTAGCGGGGGCCTCCATGACAGTTAGGAACGCTTGCGCAGAAGGGTCCTGGTGGCGATCAGGTGCTCGCACATGCGCAGAGGCTTCATAGTTGCGGCGGCCATTACATACATGCTCCACAGGGGACTAAAAGCCCCATAGTGCTTTGGGGCATAGGTCATGGGGCGCAGTTTGGCCAATAGGGTTGCAGCTTGCTACTGTGAGGGTTTGGATACATTTTGCATGCTTGGAGCCACGCTAGTAAGTTGGAGCCAGGACAGACAAAGGGAAGATAGTGTCTCAGTGTCAGTGGCACTCAGACTAGGCCATAGAATCCCCTTAGGTCCCAGATAGGCCCCAAACACGTGTAGCTTGTGGCTGCTTCTTGGGAAGGCCCTTAGATAGTGACGCTTCCCCATTTTACTGTAGTGTCAGGGACACAGTGAAGACGCCACGCGGTGATCGCTGTCTGTGATCTGGGACCAGACCACAGCGGTGTTATCAAAGACTCTTAAAGGTGAGACCCTCATACCGGAGTCCACCCAACGCAGAGGCGGATGCCATCATGGAGGCCCACATCGCTGGATCAGATGGATCCTCGTTGCTAAGTCGGCCGCACTGGCAGGGACCTCAACAAAGTGCACCAACAGTTCACGGGATAGCACTACTCCCTACACTTTTGGGTGGGCTGGACATTGGGAAAGGGACATCAAGGTACTGATGATTAGCACCGGATGTACATTGGGACACACCCTGGTGGTACTGGGCTGGGTGTTCACTATACTGTGTGTAGTATTATGTTATATAATCCTACGACTTGGTGCCCCAGCCATTGCCAAACCAATTGCGTCCATAGTCAACCCTATCCTGTCTGTAGGCCATATCCCTAAGACCTGGAAAACTGCCAGAGTTGTCCCAATCTTCAAAAGTGGGGACAAAAACACTGTCTCAAACTACAGGCCAATCTCACTTCTCCCAATTATATCCAAAGTCATGGAAAAATGTGTCCACTCCCAATTAAGCGATTTCTATACCAAGACAAATTTCCCTAGCCAATTCCAATCTGGGTTTCGTCCCAAACACTCCACCGTAACTACCCTGCTAAAAGTTTGCAATGAAATCCAGTGTGGAATGGAACGGGGACAACTCACTGGTGCAGTATTCCTAGATTTTGCAAAGGCTTTTGACACAGCTTTTGACACAGTTGATCATGCTATCCTGCTTAACAAACTCCAGAGCTCTGGAATAGGGAAACATGCTTTAAACTGGTTTCAGGCCTACCTATCAGGAAGATCCCAACATGTGTCCATCTCAGGCTCTAACTCCAACCCCCTGGATATCACCAGTGGTGTCCCGCAAGGCTCTGTTCTGGGGCCCCTACTCTTCTAAGTGTTCATTAATGATCTTCCCACTGCTTGTAAGGTAGCCTCAATACACATGTATGCAGATGACACAATCCTATATGCACGCAGCCATAGCCTCTCTGACCTTCAACACATACTTCAGTCTGACTTTTTGAGACTCAAAAACTGGATTTCCCAAAACAAACAGTTTTTAAACACTGACAAGACTGTAACAATGGTATTTGGGACCAAGACTAAATTTGTAAAGCTTCCAGTGACTGAGCTCCTGATTAGAACCAACACTAACACCACCCTAACACCTGTCACTAGTTTTAAATACCTGGGCTTATGGTTTGACTCCCACTTAACATTCGGGATGCACATTGATACCCTGACAACCAAGACCTATGCCAAACTAGGGGTACTTTACAGGAACAAATCCTCCCTAAGTCTCCTGGTCAGAAAGCGTATCGCACAGCAGATGTTAATGCCAATTATTGACTATGGAGACATAGTATATGGCTCGGCTCCTCAAACCCACCTTAGCAAACTTGACACCCTCTACAATTCAATTTGTCGTTTTGTTCTCCAATGCAACTACAACACACATCACTGCGAAATGCTCAAAGAACTAGATTGGTCAACACTAGAGTCTAGGCGCAAAGTTCACCTTTCCTGTCTTGCCTTTAAATTCTTCATGGGCACGCTACCCAGCTACCTGAACAAGCTCCTCACCCCTACCACTTGCAGCACTTATCACCTGAGATCAGACTCCAAAAGACTATTCATCCAAGGCTCAACAAAGTATCCGGACGTTCCTCCTTCTCCTTCCGTGCACCCCAAAAGTGGAACAACCTACCAGAGACTCTCACATCCACCACCAGTTTAAGTTCTTTCAAATCTAAGGCTGTCTCACATTTTAACCTGGTCTGTAACTGTTTCATACGCTCATAATATATAACAGTGCATGCAATGTCTTGTATATAATGTATACCCTGTTCATTTATGTAACTGTACTTGTAACCATGTATTATTTGTTTTACTCTGTGCCCATGACATACTTGAAAACGAGAGGTAACTCTCAATGTATTACTTCCTGGTAAAATATTTTATAAATAAATAAATAATATGTGCTGTCAGTAAAGTTGTTATTATATACTGTGTGTATTTAATGTTGGTTTCTGTGAGGGGCTCATCCCACTACGCTTGGATCCCTCGCAGGTGGAGGCGCTGCACCGAGACGATAATTATATCACCCCAGGCACCCCGTCGCGGCGGCTTGGGCCCTCTGTGAGCCAACAGATAACGGCAGCACCGGTAGTCTCTTATGTACTTTTGGAAAAATGCTCTTGCATTGAGTTTGGATCACTGAAATGTTAGAATCCCGCTTCTCTTCATTTCTCAGTGTAGGTCTGAGATCATATGCAACATATAGCATGTAGCTAAAAGTATGTATAGCCCATTCTTCCCGTCCCAATCACAGATCGGGCCCCCTAAGTTGTACTGGGGTCTGGCTACGTGTCTTTATGTGGTGCATACTTGCTGGCAACAGGAGGGCCTGAGTCACCCGTGATGACATGGGGGATAACAGGAACAGGTTACTGTGGATGCCTTCGTTCTGTTTCAATGGTGCAGCGCCTCCATCATTAATAAGCCCCAGGAATGCGGGGTGGAATCCTTACCAGAGAGTGTTCCCACACAGGGATGAGAGATTCCAGTCTCACATAGGGTCCTCCTTTTTAAAAGCAGCAGTCTTTATTCACAGCAGGGCAGCAGCAGCAGCCGACAGTACAGTTCATGCACCATCCACCAACTGTTCTCCTTCGTGATGGTCCTTCCCTGCCACCACTCTGGATCAAGGGCATCCAGAGTGGGGCTAACTCTTCCCTCACCCCCTAAGCAGGGTGAGAGTTACTGGTCCACCTCACTACACTATGGTTGGATCAGCTCTACTCATGAGCTGATCACTCTTCTCCTCCAACTCACTAACTACTAGTCACACTAGTCACACTACTCACACAGCCACTAAATAGGAAGTGACACTGCTTTATGTAACCTCCAGTAGGCGCTGCCCCTGCATCCCTTGATTGGACACAGGGTCGCATGACCTACCTTCACTTACATAACCCAGTGTCATAAGCAGGGAAAACCCATATCAACTCCTGGCAATCTGCCCTTATCAGAGTTTACACACAGGAGGAGGATAGAACTATAGCCCCATTTCTTACCAGGGATACATATGTATTTCATAATATGGGAAGTTTGAATTGTGACTTGCTGCAGGGTATGGCCCACATTTAGTCATCTAAAATACAAATATTTAAAAGCTGCATGAAATAAACCTGTGATATACTGATATACACAAGAGAAATTACAAAATGATTCACAAATAACTTTAGAAAAAATAAATCAATAAAATAAATAAATGTGCAGTGATGGCATCAGTATACAAGGTAGTAGATGTATATCTATAAAATTAAAATATATATGAGAAATATAGAGCCTGTATAGGTGGATGTAAAGTATGAGACAACTACACCCAACATGTTTACTTACTGTATTTTATCTATATATTTCATCTGAACTTCACATGTGTGAGCAGAAGTATAATACAGCTCAATAGAAGAAAAAAATGTGTGATGCTCTCAAGACAATTATGTAGTTTGAAAATTGTTATAATGAAATGGAAGACAACCTGTTGATATATATGTCCTATTGGATCAGGTAAACAGCTATCCCACAAGGCAATGAGGTAAGGATAGTTACCGGTTGATGATCCCTGGAAATGTGATTGAGGCAAAGCTGGAACGGACTCACTTGGGAAAGCAGATTCCACGATGAAAAGAAAGTCCTTGTAGATGTCCAGCACCTCCAGGTTGAATGTGCCTCCGTTGTGGAAATCTTCACAGACAGGGAGAGGGAAAAAAACGGAGCACTATCTCCAATGCTGTAAAAAACAGCCAATAAACCACAGGGTATGCGTTCCCAAAATAAAGCTATTTAATGGCTCAAGAATCAGTTACAAAACACACCAACGCGTTTCAGACCTTAGTGGTCCTTTATCAAGGTGATACCTTGATAAAGGACCACTAAGGTCTGAAACGCGTTGGTGTGTTTTGTAACTGATTCTTGAGCCATTAAATAGCTTTATTTTGGGAACGCATACCCTGTGGTTTATTGGCTGTTTTTTACAGCATTGGAGATAGTGCTCCGTTTTTTTCCCTCTCCCTGTCTATAATACAGCTCAACCCCGTTATAACGCGATCCGTTACAACGCGAATCCGCTTATAACGCGATGCAAGCGTGGCTCCCAATTTTCGTATTTATGAATACTTTACAACACGATTATTGGTATCTTAAATACTTTAGTGTACAATGCACACAATTGTACATTATTTCTAACGCGATCCGCTTATAGCGCGATGTGATTCTTTGGACCCCAAGCACAGCGTTATAAGGGGCTTGAGCTGTATGTTCACACTTTGTAAACATTTTGAACTCTAGCTACATACTGTAGGAATGCGTTTGTGTAAACTTGTCATGCAAAAAAAAATGATTATTTTAAAGAGGCAGTCCAAGCAGCACTTAAAAAAAATAGAAAATATTTTTTGTTTTTATTATATGCAGCCTTTGATTACCTTTATTGAAAACTAATTACCTAAGCTGCCAAATGATTTGTTCTCCCATGACCAATCAGCAAAGATCCTGCTTCCCTGGTTTTACATACTGTAATGGCCACCTTTCAGTTCCAATCAATCTTTCAGTGAGTGCAACTCAGCGGGTACAATGTATAACTATGAAATAAATTCAATATATTTTATTGTATGTATAATATATTTAGGACTCAAGTATTTATTTTATTAAAAATAAAGTGTACCGTTTGTCAGCACGTAAGCCATGCAGGTATGAAATATCTTGGCATTTGCTATGTTCTATGACTCACTTCCCTTACTAAGTCCTACATTATTTCATCATCATCATACACAGGGTCCTAATAAGCGGAACAAAAAAATGCATTACTCCTTAATAAAAAAAAACAAAATGCTCTAATGCACAAGGCTCTTGGATTGTTAATTTTAATGTTGTTTTACATTATAGGGTACATTTTCATTGGAAGAAACATACTGAAACTAACTGAAAATGTCTGTGTCCAATTTGAGTCATGTGTGCAAATCTTCAAGAATTGCAATTGTTTTTACTTTCTTTTAATCTTATGCAGATATTTAAACATAGCAACTGACCTATGTTCAAAGTCATTATGAGAGTCAATGAAGTCATTGGTGTCTGCTTTTAATATTTTTTTGTTTAGAGCATAAGGCTTCTTTAATCATAATCAGAGGATATACAACACAGATTCTCTTGTTTCACAATGTATGCTTGCTATGCTTGTAAATCTACAAACTTATCCTTTCCTACTGTAGCTCTGACAAAGTGATAAAAAAATATGTTGACAAGGTGATTTTCACATAAATGTCTAAGACATTCTAAGACATGCTGCTGCTGCTGCTGCTGCTGCTGCGGCTGCTGCGGCAACTAACATTCTTCATTAAAAAAAAGACTCATCAAGCAAAAAGCTGCCTAATTCTCCACATACTTTCTCTGATGAATACATTTTGTTGTGTCAAAATGGAACCCATTTGCCAAACATGATGCATTTTTATGAGTACTGATTAGTTTGTTCACTGAAGGCACTTTAAAAATGTATTTACTTTCTTTTAAAGTTAGTAAAACAAATAGTTTAAAAAGAAATGTTGCTATGGATGACTGAAATCTCTAAGTATATATACTCAAGCTATTTTCAATTGACAGAAATGTAGATACCAATATAATGTAATTTAATAAATAAATGCTAATAGTTTTTTATAAGCCTGCTGAAAACATATGAAGGGTTGATGCAGGGATGTAAAACATAAATTTCAGTGTAAATGCTAGACATTCAAAAAGTTATGGAGGGTAAAAAGTGACAAAAACCCCTTCACTGTATTGTAAATAAAAATACCACTTTTTTTTATTTTTTGTATAATGCTGTTAGTTATACATAGCGCTTTACAGAGACATTTTGCAGACACAGTCCCTGCCCTGTAGAGCTTACAATCTATGTTTTAGGTGTCTGAGGCACAGGGAGATAAAGTGACTTACCCAAGGTCACAAGCAGCCAACACCAGAAATTGAACAAGGTTCGCCTGCTTCAAACTCAGTCCCAGTCAGTGTCTTTACTCACCGAGCCGCTCCTTCATCTTCTTCCTGTTCATCTGCATGTTTCAGACAAGTCTGCAACCCTGTCTTTTTCAATTATCGCTTAGCTAACAATGCTTCAACTGCAGCCAGGATTTGGGGTAATAACATGCAGAGTGTTTCAATCTACTTCTTATCCATTTGAACCCTATAAGCTTATGCCTGCCTTCTTAGGTTAAAGCCCTAGTGCGACGGGGAGCCTGGTGGCCTCATTCCCGGCAGCAGCGCAACCTGGTGCACTCCAGGCAGTGCGCGACGGGGGGCACGGCCATGATGTCACGCAGCTGGTTCACCCTCATTGGCTGAACCGTCGCCGTGACATGGCCATTGCTCCGTCGCCACAAGAAAAGACAAAATTATTGTCTTTGCAAAATGTGGTCACGCATAGTGCTGAGGCATGCAGGCAGCTACTGGGGCTGTCCCCTTAGAGGGCCGTATCTTGTGTGCGCCGTGCATGACATCGCCGCCGCGGCCACTGGGACCTAGCCTTACGCAGATTATCAGCACAGCCTGGGTTAAAGAAAATATAATCAGACATTTCAAAAGTTGCAAATCCCCCGTGGTATTTTTATTTACTGTACACTGTACGGTGGAGGGTTTTTGTTACTTTTTTTTTACCCACCAGACATTTTTTAATGTCTGGTTATATCCACGTACCAGCTTTATGTTGCTTAGCCAGTAATAAACCTTTCACTGATGCGACCCAAAAGGCTGAAACAGCCCCCGTTTTGATTTGGTTTTGATTGGGTTATCATATATAATCTAATCATATGTTGATTTCATTTCAATTGATTATTAACATGATTTATCTAGTGAATTTATGATTCTCAATGTACTATTTATGAATATTGACCACTAAATACTGCTCTTAATAATTTGGATTAACTCATTGATTCTCAATTGCTGTTTAAACAATGGGCTTATATCTTGAATCTAATATTAGATTTTACATTCGTATTGCAGAAATGGAAAATAGTGACTAGCTCATGTTTATATGACCAAAACATCTACCTATATATATATATTTAAAGTGCCAACTAGATAAGGCAATCAATCAATCAATCTAAAAATTGCCTTACAAGTAATATATTTGCCTATATATGGTTATATACCAATACAGGCAAATGTTAAGTTTTACCTGGTGAGTCCCAGTATTTCGGAGCGGCTGCTGCATTGATCATTCACCTTTCATAAGCTTATAGGTGGTCCATGTTAAAATGGATAAGAAGTAGAGAATGATACACTATACTCATTTGCATCTTATTACCCAGAATCCCTGGCTCCAGTGGAAGCTATGTTTTCTAAGCGATAATTGAGAAATACTGGGTTGCCGACCTGTCGGAGACATGCAAATGCACTACAAGTGGAATTTTTATTTATTGTACAGTGTAAAAGCAAAGTGTGTCATATTTGCCTATAGAACGAGAGCCTATGACATATAAAAAGATAAAGAAAATTAATTTGCATCCTAATGTGAATAGATACCTTATGGACTCGTGAATAGATACAGTATGACCTCATGCATTTCATTATCACTACATGAATTTGTCAGATGAAAAAAATACAAAATTGATTCTATTGGTTTAAATTATTTTGTGTACTTTTTTATTACTTTAAGATGTTATACTAAACCTGGCAGGTTCTTTGATACTTATAGTGATCTTATTGCATTGCCATTTCAATTTTTTTTGTTTCAGCAAAATGGCACTTTAGTGGGATGGTTAACATATAATCATGATCTTTTTTTTCTTCCAAAGCAGCCTCTACTGTATTTATTCATGGTCCTTTTCCCACACATCAATGGTCCACAGTGCGGACATTTATGTTTGATGATGCTTTGTTTTATAAGCCTGTATTGACAATGCAACGTGAAATAGATTACAATAATAGTGTACATAATTAGCTCTATCTTCTAAAACAAAATGACAAAAAAAGTCATACTTGAAAACTATTATTTTATTAGATTCAAGGAAAATATTTGCTATGGATTATTCAAGTCCTTTCTCCATTAAAATATTAGCTACTATTTGACAGCCATGTACGCAGTGAACTCTCCGGCCTCTCAGTCTGAGTCTTCATAAGACATTTGTCCAACCTATAGGCTCTGACACTAACCTCAATGCATCCTGGTAAGTAATAGCCCTGTATCTACATGAATAATGAAGACTTATGTAATAACCCAGAACCCTCCCCCCTCCCCCCACTCCCCCGATGGTCTTTTGGTGTTATTAGGTGTTAGTGGTGCTCACCTGATGGTATTCCAGAAGCCTGGACCTCCGCATAGAGGGAGCTTGGGGTAGGTAAGATGAGAAGATGGTGCAGCGCATCCATCTGCAAGGGCCCAGCCAGAGGCAGGGGTGACCCCTCACAGGAACCTTCAGTAATAACTGGATACAGGGTGGCAGGAACATACAACTGGGATTTATTGAGTTGTACGCACAGCATACATCACATCAGATGCCTTCTCTTGCAAGAGCAGTGAACTCCCTACTTGTTCCTATTTAAACTAAAGTAGCAACAAGATATCCTCACGGAAAGAACGGAGCACAGCACTTGCAGCAAGAAGGAGGCTAGATACCGCTATTAAAAATCCTTTATTCCATGGTAGACATCATGGCATGGGATATATTAAGAGTCTCGAACGCGTTTCGGGCCGTCGCCCTTTGTCAACGAGAATATTCTCGTTGACAAAGGGCGACGGCCCGAAACGCGTTCGAGACTCTTAATATATCCCATGCCATGATGTCTACCATGGAATAAAGGATTTTTAATAGCGGTATCTAGCCCCCTTCTTGCTGCAAGTGCTGTGCTCCGTTCTTTCCGTGAGGATATCTTGTTGCTGCTTTTCCTAACGTGATGCACGCCGTGGGACTCACTACACAGGACTTCTCTCTACTGTGAGTACACCTATCCGTTTATTACGGTTTGGTATTTCATTCATTGTTGTCTTTTCTCCAGGAGGATACAACATATTGTGTTACTGGGAGGTCAGAGATTTTTTACTGACACTCACCAATATAACACAGTTCCCCCACATCTTAGGAGATACAATTAGAGACACCTTCACACATATGCTTGCAGAGAGTGGTGTTTCCCTGCTTTCCTCATTGAGAGGCATTATACTGGATGGACATCTAAAGATTTCCTGCAGCTGAGCACGGTACACTGGGAACGCTGTGTCCTAGTATCTACAAATTAAACCAAAGTAGGTAGCCTTGCAGCTTGCTTTGGACTCACTAGGGTCAGAACCAGGCACGCAGGACCCATAGTTTGGCCTTTCTTCTTGAACACACATCCGTACCCCTAAAGGGTGAGACAGGACAGGAACTTCCCTAGCCCAAGGCTAGAGCTGGACTGAACTAACACAATTTGGAGGAACCCATATCTTTATACACGGGGGGGGCATGCTATTCTGCACCATTGATTGGCAGAATCAAACTGTAGCTAGGCCATCCTGTCATGTGGTCCCAGCAGCTCACAGGCCCAGACGTGCCTATAAGTTGCTACAATCCTGCTACATGAGAGGATGTGACTTCACCAGGTTGCTACTATAAACCCTAGCACTGCCTGCTATTACCAGGACTTACATGACAGGCTATCCCCCTGTTCGTTGGTGACCCGGTCGGACGTCCCACGAGCCTCATGGAGGATGGCGGCTCATGGAGACGTACTCCAGGGAGGGGTTATGAGCCCCGGAGTAGGCGGGGAGGAGGAGTGGAGCAACTGCCTTGAAGAGGACGACAGTGGCATCAACCTACAGGACGACGACTTGCCCCCACATAGATCGCTCAGTCAGCACCGTGGGGAGTGAGGTCGGGTCTTAGCCCGGGGGGCGGAATGGCCGGGCCTTGCTGTGGTGGGCCCTGGTCTCCCACGGTCAGGGGCTTGTTGTTTGGGTGGGTTTGGCGGCTGGTTTTCTCTGACTGCTGAGGAGCCTGGGAATGGCTTCGGGTTGGTCCCCCGGACAAGATGGACACTCGGACAAATCTTCTCGGGGTACCCAAGGTGAGAGAGGGCCTATGGAGAGGAAGGGCTGAGCGCCTGGGGCCGTCCTCCCCCCTATACACACAGAGGTGACCTGACCCTGGTTTCACCAGGTACAGTTGGGGTGGGGAAGCTGCCCCCATCCCCTCCGCGGGAGAGGGGGTCAGAGTGGGGTCCCGGCACAAACCCTAAACTTTAGCAAGCTAGGGATACGAGGGACTAAGGTGACCTCACATCTAACAAGCTAGCTAATATGAAATTAAACCCTGCTTTGCTAGATTTTAGGAAAAACCCGATCTATTCAAAGAGCTAAATGGGAGGAGCGCTGAGGCCTACAGCAATGTTAAGCAGATTAATGTACACCCAACCGGGTCAATCCTATAAAAATAAAACCTACAAAAACAATAGAAAGGGTTTGCATGGCCCGAGTCGAAAGGGTACTGTACTGATGTGTAGTTGTTGTATTGCTTGGTAGACATGTTAGGTTGTATTAGTAGCCCGTATAGCTATGTTACCAGTTAAGTGAAGTCACTGCTATATGGTTAAATGTATAGTTTGCTGATAGTTAAAACCACAGTGAACTAAATTGTTCAAGTTTAATACTTTCAAATCTTGACAGATCCCTCTGTCTCCCCCACCCCCCTCCCTCTCTCATGTCTTACCCCTGCCTTCACCCCTGTCAAGCTGAAATGACCATGCTCACACTAGAATTAGCACCTCCCCCCACCCCTCCACCCCCCTTGGAGGTGATCTATATACAGCAAGAGGATACTGTACCCAGAGAATAGTGATTGTGATATCAAAATGTCCTCTTGTTAGCTATGAGACTGAGAAGGGAAAACTGGGACCATACAGGACCGGACCCACCTTGCTAAAACTAGATTGTAAAACATACTGGACACCTAACAAGCTCCTATTGAACCCCCAAAAATAACCACAACATATATATAAGCATATGAGTGTCACAGAGGAGTGCTACTGAGCATGGCAATATATATTTAAAACCAGGGACAGAACATAAAACACAGACAGAGCTCAGTGCACATCCAGTCAAACTCATACACGGTACAGTGCCTAAATATATATGTATAAATATCTATTAAATAAAATGGTCTTTTAGTTTAACATTTTTGGCCAAAATTGTTGTAAGCCCCTGAGCCACTGCACGGCAGACCACATTTCCAGGGGTCCCTAACACTAATATAAATATATAAATTCTTAATAAGACCATTTTATTTAATAGATATTTATACATATATATTTAGGCACTGTACCGTGTATGAGTTTCACTGGATGTGCACTGAGCTCTGTCTGTGTTTTATGTTCTGTCTCTGGTTTTAAAACTAGATTGGTAATTTCCAGCTTCTAAATATGGTCCCCAAAGCACTCCAGAGTGGATCAAGTGCCGCTAACATTATAAAAATAACAGTGTATAACTCATTGTATAACTCATGTTACCTTTGCCTGTTGTGAGATTTCTCTGCCCCCTGCCCCTTCCCTCTCCCCCCCCCTTTCCCCACTCCCCCATCTCTCCCTCCCTCCCCCATTGTCAGGGTCGCCTAGACCTCCTGCTTAGCCATAGTTCTTCTTTGTCCACTGGGTGTGCTGCTGTCTTCTGTTTCCTCTGGGTTCCTTTGTCTGCCTGTCTGTCTTCTTGTTGCTCCTGTCTCTGTTCTTTATAGCTTCTGCTTCCTGATTGGTTCAATTGCCTTTGTTTTAAGTCAGACTCCTATTGCAGATGCCTCTGTCTCTGATCCTGATCTGTTCATGTACCCGCCTGTATTTGATTCTGTTCTTAGTAAAGGCCCTTACTGGTAATCTGGCTTGTTCCTGTTTGTTCCTTGCTTCCCGGTCTCAGTCCCTGCTCCCCGTTCTCAGTCCCTGCTCCGGACCTGTACTGCCCCGCCTGTCCTGTTCCAGTCTCCTCGTTGCCGACCTCTGCTTGTTACCTGACTTCGCTACCTGCCGCCTGCCTCGGACCCCTGCTTGTTACCTGACTTCGCTATCTGCCGCCTGCCTCTGATCTCTGCTTGTGACCCCTACTACGCTCCTGCTGTTCCGGCCACCGAGATCCTACCCGCCCCAGGAGTCTCCCGTGACACCCATCTCTCCCTCCCTCTCCATATAGGATGGGTCTTATACATAGCAAGGGGACTCTGTACCTAGAGAAAAGAGGCAGTGGTACCAATACCACTCTTATGTTAATCACAAGACCGAAAGAGGCAACCAAGGAACACTGTGGACCGGAACCACCTTGTTAGGATTAGACTGCTAATCTCAAGATCCTGAAATAAGGTACCCAAAGTGCTCTAGAGAGGAACAAGGGTCGCCAACATCATAAAACTCATGCTATCCTTGTTTGCTGTGAGATCTCCCTGTATTCTCCCCCCCTTTCCCCATTCCCCTCTCCCTCCCCTTCTCTCCTCCCTCTCCCCCCACCCTCTCCCCCACCCCCCCGATCAAGAGATACTCCCCTCACATCTGATCACCCATGGACTCGGGGAAATCAAAGATTAGACAAGACAACACTAAAATCAATTGACTCGTCAGAAATAAATGAGCCAAGAATAGAATGGCACACTAAACCTGAAAAGGACATAATTTTTTTCAAGGCTCCCCAAGGCGATCAGGATTTTTCCGTGGCGCCCAAAGTAAAAACAAAGGTGTATATACATACCTAACAGTTGCAGTGCGCAGTTGGTTTCTCTCTCAGACACTCACACACTCTCACTCTCTCTGACCTCACTCTCTCTCTCTCAGACCTCACTCTCTCTCTCTCTCTCTCTCTTTCTGACCTCACTCTCTATCTCTCTCTCTCTCTCTCTCTCAGACCTCTCTCTCAGACCTCTCTCTCTCTCAGACCTCTCTCTCTCTCTCAGACCTCTCTCTCTCTCTCAGACCTCTCTCTCTCTCTCAGACCTCTCTCTCTCTCTCTCAGACCTCTCTCTCTCTCTCTCTCAGACCTATCTCTCTCTCAGATCTCTCTCTCTCTCAGACCTCTCTCTCTCTCTCTCTCTCTCTCAGATCTCTCTCCCCCTCTCTCTCTCTCTCAGACCTCTCTCTCTCTCTCAGACCTCTCTCAGACCTCTCTCTCTCTCAGACCTCTCTCTCTCAGACCTCTCTCTCTCTCTCAGACCTCTCTCTCTCTCTCTCAGACCTCTCTCTCTCTCTCTCAGACCTCTCTCTCTCACCTCTCTCTCAGACCTCTCTCTCAGACCTCTCTCTCTCTCTCACAGACCTCTCTCTCAGACCTCTCTCTCTCAGACCTCTCTCTCTCTCTCAGACCTCTCTCTCTCTCAGACCTCTCTCTCTCTCTCTCAGACCTCTCTCTCAGACCTCTCTCTTTCTCTCTCTCTCAGATCTCTCTCCCTCTCTCTCTCTCTCTCTCTCTCTCAGACCTCTCTCTCTCAGACTTCTCTCTCTCTCTCTCTCTCTCTCTCTCTCTCTCTCTCTCTCTCTCTCTCTCTCTCTCTCTCTCTCCTCTCTCTCTCTCTCTCTCTCTCTCTCTCTCATCCTCTCTCTCTCTCTCTCTCCGACCTCTCTCTCTCTCTCAGACCTCTCTCCCTCTCTCTCATACCTCTCTCTCTCTCAGACCTCTCTCTATCTCAGACCTCTCTCTCTCTCTCTCAGACCTCTCTCTCTCTCAGACCTCTCTCTCTCTCTCTCAGACCCCTCTCTCTCTCAGACCTCTCTCTCTCTCGGACCTCTCTCTCAGACCTCTCTTTCTCTCTCTCAGACCTCTCTCTCTCTGACCTCTCTCTCTCAGACCTCTCTCTCTCAGACCTCTCTCTCTCAGACCTCTCTCTCTCAGACCTCTCTCTCTCTCACTCTCTCAGACCTCTCTCTCTCACTCTCTCAGACCTCTCTCTCTCACTCTCTCAGACCTCTGTCTCTCACTCTCTCAGACCTCACTCTCTCACTCTCTCTGACCTCACTCTCTCACTATCTCTGACCTCACTCTCTCTGACCTCACACTCTCTGACCTCACTCTGTCTGACCTCACTCTCTCTCTTTGACACACACACTCACTCTGTCAGACACAGACAGATGGACACTCTCTTTCACAGACAGACGGACACTCTCTCACAGACAGACGGACACTCTCTCTCACAGACAGACGGACACTCTCTCTCACAGACAGACGGATACTCTCTCTCACAGACAGACGGGACACTCTCTCTCACAGACAGACGGACACTCTCTCTCACAGACAGACGGACACCCTCACAGACAGACACTCTCACTTTCTCACTCTCTCAGGCACACTCTCTCACTCTCTCAGTCACACTCTCTCTCTCACTCTCTCAGACACACTCTCTCTCTCACTCTCTCAGACACACTCTCTCTCTCACTCTCTCAGACACACTCTCTCTTTGACTCTCTCAGACACACTCTCTCTTTGACTCTCTCAGACACACTCTCTCAGGGAAGGAGGAAAGGCAGGAGATCCGTGCAGGCAGGAGATCCGTGCAGGCAGCTCCCTGCACACAGACACACACACAAATAAATACACACATAAATACACACACACATAAATACACACACACACACACACACACACACAAAAACACACACACACAAAAACACACACACACAAAAACACACACACACAAAAACACACACACACATAAATACACACACACACACACACACACCCACACACACACACACACACACACACACAAATACACACACACACACACACAAATACACACAAATACACACACACACACACACACACACACAAATACACACACACACACACACACACACACACACACAAATACACACACACACACACACACACACAAATAAATATATACACACACACACAAACAAATAAATACACACACACACATAAATACACACACACACATAAATACACACACATACAAATAAATACACACACACACACACACACACACACAAATAAATACACACACACACACAAACAAATAAATACACACACACACACACATATAAATACACACACACACATAAATACACACACACACACACACACACACACAAATACACACACACACACACACACACACACACACAAATACACACACACACACACACATAAATACACACACAGACACATAAATACACACACACACATAAATACACATACACACATAAATACACACACACACACACACACACACACACAAATAGACACACACACACAAATACACAAACATAAATACACACACACACACACACACACACACACAAATAAATACACGCACACAAATAAATAGACACACACACACACTCAAATACACACACACAAATACACACACACAAATACACACAAATACACACACACACAAATAAATACACACACACATAAACAAATATACACATACACATAAATAAATACACACAGATACACATACACAGATGCAGATACACACACAAATAAATACACACATATATACACACAGATGCAGATACACACACACTCACACAGACACACACATTGGAGAGCAGTGGAGAGCAGAGGCAGCGACGGATGTGAGTGACTGGGGGGAGGGGGGTGGGGGGAAAAGGCATGCGATCCGTGCAGGCAGCTCCCTGCACACATTCACTGGACAGGCAAATGTACACACCTCTCTCCCCCCCCCACCTTCTCCTATCACCCCCCTACCTTCTCCTATCACCCCCTACCTTCTCCTATCACCCAGGGCAGAAGGGGGCGGGACACCACGCAGACAGAGGAGGCAGGAGCGGGGAGGCAGACACACACACTCACCGTGTTCTCTGCACAACGCGGAAGCCCCGCCCCCGGCTTCCTCTCTGCCTGCAGCCAATCCCCTGCGGCCCGGCCGGCATGAAGCAGTGATGGTGGGGAGGGGTGATCGGAGGGATGGTGGGGAGGCTAATCGCACCAGGGTGCCGCGGCGCACAGATTGGGAAACACTGTTGTAGATCATGTACAATCCACAAACAAAAAGGTGATCCTACTCAGTCTTGATGCAGAGAAGGCCTTTGACAGGATTAATTAGGTTTTCCTGGACAAAACCACGCAATCTTTTGGATTCTTTGGGGCCTTGCCTGGAGGGGTCAGAGCACTATATAATTCTCCCAGGGCCCTTGTTAAACTACCAGGCAATAATCTCGAGTCAATAAGTATTAAAAATGGCACAAGACCAGGGTGTCCGTTGTCCCCTCTCCTCTTTGCACTTTCTCTAGAGCCCTTAGAGGCAACAATCAGACTGCACCCGGACATCCAGGTGATAGATATTGTACGCAGAATATACAAGATATCATTATTCGCAGATTATGTTATACTGACATCATGGAATCTCATTACCAAACCTGATACAGTCCCTGGGTGAGTTTGGCAGACAATCAGGATACAAAATAAACAGGGACAAGTCAGAGGTCTTGAACCTGTCCCTTCCGGGCCCTGAACTCCAAAGCCTACAACAAAAATTTTAATTCAAAAAGCGAAATGACTGTCTTAGATATCTAGGGATTAATATCTCTAACCACTACGAATCTCTTTATCAGAGCAATTACCCTACTCTATTTGGGAAAATCAAAAGGACTTACTGGACTGGAGCAACCACCAGATATTTTAGTTTGGAAGAATGACATCAGTAAAAATGAACATTCTCCCAAGGCTTCTGTACCACTTCCAGACACTCCCAATCCATATCCCAAGAAAAGAACTGAGAACTATACAAAATCATATTTTCAGATTTATATGGCAGGGAAAGTGACCTAGAATCCATAGATCAGTCTTACTGGCCTCTAGATCAAGGGGGGGAATGGGAGTGCCAGACATAACTAGGTACTTCCATGCAGCCCAGCTACACCAAGTTGTAGTGTGCAAAGCGGATCCGGCCAAGAATTGCTGGGTGGAAATTGAGTCCAAGTATTCCAAGAACTGCGCAATACCTGACATGCTCTGGCGATCGTAAAAAAAAAGGACGCAGGACAGAGAGGACTAGAACTAGGACCAAAAAAGTTCACTATGAATCTTTAGTCCAAGGTAAAGGGAAAATATAAATTCAGTTCGACTGTTTACCAGCTCTTGACGATTTTCCACCGGGAATAAGATCGAACCATTTCAACCAGTTCAAAAATAATAAAATCACACGGATAGGGGATTTTTCCATAAGGGAACACTTCTGAACCTCCAAGAGCTCACCAAAATATATTGCAACCAGGGAAAACAGTGGGAGGAAAGGAGACCCCTCGCTACTTCCTGGCTATAGGTGCTGCAATCAGGGGAAA
The DNA here is from genome assembly GCF_040206685.1 of Ascaphus truei. Taxonomy (NCBI): domain Eukaryota; kingdom Metazoa; phylum Chordata; class Amphibia; order Anura; family Ascaphidae; genus Ascaphus; species Ascaphus truei. Next base: position 113,426,373 of record NC_134487.1, read on the forward strand.
TAACTGAACAGCTAAACAAAGAGAAAAGAACCCCTATGCTGAGAGCACTCTGAAATGGCTGATGAACTGATATTACCGGACACAAGACCTAGAGAGGAAGGTAAGTACACTAAACTAATTGTAATGATGAATACATTAAAATAAACTTTATTTGGAGAAATCCTCAATTAAAATACTGATCGGTAAATAAACATCGGTATGAGGTGTACCTAAAACAAAAATGCGAATAGAATAAAGTATAGGGGGTGGGTAAAATAAAGGGTGAGTGGCCGCACTTATTATAAACAGTGGGGCTCACAGTCGCACAGATAACCAATATTTAGTTACTGAGTGGAGACAAAACGGGATAGTGAATGTGAGCCACGAGCCGTGTGTATCTGTTAAGGGTTTGTGTGACTGGCTAAAAAAGCTTTTCACTGAAGTGATACAACCCGTAGCAGATAAATAAACAGAATGGCTGGCTCACAATGTATCACGCCCTCCTCATGGAAACAACTCGTACATAGCAGAGTGGGCACATAAGTCCATTGAATGTATTAGGATGGTAAGAGACGGAAGCCTTAAGATGCTTCTATTATAACGTCATGTCCTGCCTTAGCAATTGTATATCCGTCGATATGCCTTGTGTCTGGACAAAAGGCAGACTATACACGTCTGTCAGAATGTCTTTATTGACACAGTAGGAAGTCTCTAAAGGCAATGCTGCATTAAGGTGGTGTAGCAATTGAAAGCAGGTAAGTAAAATAATATGCTTCCAAGTGAGTGTTCAATGAACGCATATCCCGCCCGTGTCAATGCGCAACGCAGTTCCACAGATGATTAGCCGGATTGTATTTGTAAGCATACTGTAAGTGGGTGTGTGGTAATCACAGGGCCGTGAGTCAGACAAATTGGCAGACTAGTATTGTCTGACAAGATGTCACTGCTGACAACGTCTTATACCCAAAAGACCTGAAAAAAGTCCCACTTGTTGAACCACATGGCTGTATGTTGTTGCGTTGTGAGAACACCTTATATGCCCAAGACGGATATGAACCTGCTGGAGAACTATACCTCTAATTGAGGTGGCAGACCCGTTTCGTCACCGTGTGAGTCACAGTTTGTAAATTTAAAGACAGTGCAGTGTAAGTCGTGACATTTAGAGACACTGTATCAGACGCTTGTCGTCTGCTACCCTGTCCAGCCACGCAGTGCCTATGGTAATTTTTATTCTCAACTGATCTACTTTTATTGTAAGTCTTTGTACTTGATATTTTATATCTCTATAAATTGTTATATTTTGCTATATAATCATTATCTCCTTTTTTGCGCCCCCACCCCTTTTGTTTATACAGTATGTTATGTGAGTGTTCTCTAGCCTCGCTGATCACGAGAGACGGGGAGCAGCATTGAGGAGATTTTCCAAAAGGATATTCGTGGCAGTCAGCGCGCACTTAATATTGTAATTATAAAAGATACTACTGATCTGACTGTCTCACTTGACCCCCTGGTATATGTGTTGGCCAAGCCGATCAAAGAGACCAATACCCTACCAAACACCTGATCCCACATATACTGACAGGCACCAGACGAGCAATAACGGCAGCCTGGAACTGCACATCGCCCCCTCCAAACAAATTATCATAAACAGAATAGTGGAAGTGTCAAGGATTGGACTTCGGCTGAAGTGGATCCCAGTGGCAGGAACAGCAGGGAGCGAAGTAGGGGTCACAAGCAGAGATCAGAGGCAGGCGGCAGGTAGCGAAGTCAGGAAACAAGCAGGGGTCCGAGGCAGGCGGCAGGTAGCGAAGTCAGGAAACAAGCAGGGGTCCGAGGCAGGCGGCAGGTAGCAAGTCAGGAAACAAGCAGAGGTCGGCAACGAGGAAACTGGAACAGGATGATAGCAATAGCTAGCACAGCAGTAAACACAGGAACCTTGCAAGAGCTGAGGAACCAGTATAAACAGGCAAGGGAGGAACAGGAAAGGGAGGTTTATATAGGCAGGCTGAGAGGTGCAGCACAGGTGCAGAGGTGTCAGGTATCAGAGTCTGGAATGTTCCTTAGTTTAGCAGCAGCAATCCCGGTGGACAAGTATAGGTACTGCAGGCTAGAACAAGACATTGAGAGTGTCAGCAGTCCCGGTGGCCAAGCATGGGTACAGCAGGCTAGAGAATATGACATTACTCCCCCCTCCCAAGAGCGTTCTCCGGACGATCCTTGCTAGGCTTGTCTGGATATCGTCGGTGGAAAGCTTTGACTAGTCGCGGAGCATGTACAAAATCTTTGGGTTCCCAAGACCTCTCCTCTGGGCCATAGCCCCTCCCCCCCCCCAGTGAACCAGGTACTGTAGTTTCCCTCGGTGTAACCTGGAATCCAAAATTCTTTCCACAATGAATTCCTCTTCGTTATCCACGAGGACGGGTTCAGGGGGAGGAAGTCTCCATCCAGGAAACGGGTTCTCACGGAAAGGTTTCAGCAGAGAAGAATGAAACACAGGGTGTATTTTGATGGTCTCAGGAAGCTCTAGTCTGAAGGACACTTGATTTATTAGTGCTGAGACGTGAAATGGCCCAATGTATTTTTGGCCCAATTTAATGGTTGGAACCTTTAGACGTAGATTTTTTGTAGAAAGCCAGACTTAATCCCCGACTTGAAATTCTGGGGGGGTCTGCGGTGTTGGTCTGCTGCTCTTTTGTACTTTACTTGAGTCTCACGAAGTGTCTCTTTGAGGGTCTCCTGGATGTCTCGCAGAGTCTCCAATTTCTCTGTAACTGCCGGAATGGGGCCCGAAGATGGAAAACGAGGAATAAAGGTTGGATGAAATCCATAATTTGAGAAAAAGGGGCTCTTCTGCGTCGATGAATGATGTGAGTTGTTGTAAGAAAACTCAGCTAATGGTAGGAAATCAATCCAGTCATCCTGGAGATGACAAACAAAACATCGTAAGTATTGTTCCAAAGTCTGATTGGTCCTTTCTGTCTGGCCATTGGATTGTGGATGATAGCCAGACGATAAATTTAAACGAATTCCTAGAGAGGAACAGAAGGTCCGCCAAAATTTTGAAGTGAATTGTACCCTTCTATCGGGTATGATCTCATCAGGAGCCCCGTGAAGCCAAAACACCTCTTTCACAATCAACTTGGCTGTCTGGTCTGCAGAAGGAAGATTCTGTGCTGCAATGAAGTGAGCCATCTTTGTAAGTCGATCCACCACTACCAGGATGGTATTATGTCCATTTGATCGGGGCAGGTCAACAATAAAATCCATTGATATGAACCCCCAAGGACGAGTTGGAACCGGAAGAGGCTGCAGTAAACCCACAGGTGATGCTCGAGGGGTCTTGGTCCTAGCACAAGTCTCACAGGAGAGGACATAGTCTTTAACATCTTGTGCTAATTTAGGCCACCAAAAAGAGCGAGACAACAGTTCCTGTGTCTTGAGGACACCTGGGTGACCAGCAGGTCGGGAGTCGTGAATTAATTGGAGCACCTCTAATCTTACTTCCTTAGGGATGAACAGACGATCCTTACAGTTCCAGAGACCATCACATAGAAATAGTTCTGCTTCCGGAGGAGGGTTTTTAAGAAAAGTGTCATTTGAGTAGGCTCCCTTTATTCGTGTGAGGAGATCGGCAGAGAATGTGACGCCCAAAAAAATTCTTTTTGGAATAATAGTTTCTTCTTGCTCTTTGTCTGAACTAGGATTAGGAAAGGACAGTGACAAGGCATCGGCTTTCCCATTCTTGGAGCCAGGGTGGTATAAGATGTGAACTGAAATCTTGCAAAGAAGAGAGCCCATCTGGCTTGTTCAGCAGACAGTCTCTTTGCGGATCGAATGAATTCTAAGTTCCTGTGATCCGTAAAGACCGTAATTGGATGATTGGCCCCCTCCAGTAGATGTCTCCACTCAGAGAATGCAGCTTTTATAGCCAAGAGTTCTTTGTTTCCGATGTCATAATTTCGTTCAGCTGTTGACATTTGGTATGAATAAAAGGCACATGGATGAAGGAGCATCGTGGGTCCAATTCTTTGTGACAGAATGGCACCAACAGCGAAGTCGGATGCATCCACTTCCAAGATGAATGGTAATTCTGGATTTGGATGGATGAGGATAGGGGCAGATGTGAAGAGTGACTTCAATTGTTCGAATGCTGCATCCGCTTTAGGAGACCATTTGAAGGGGAATTCTTTCCGTGTGAGTTGGGTGATTGGGGCAATAATGCCAGAGAAATTTAAAACGTCTATAGAAATTGGCAAAACCAACAAATCTCTGAATGTCCTTTTCATTTCGAGGGATTGGCCATTCCACCACGGCTTGAATCTTGCCTGGGTCCATACTCAAACCCTCGGGAGAGATGATGTAACCGAGAAATTGCATGTTGGTCTTTTCAAATTCACATTTTTCTAACTTGATGTACAATTTGTACTTACGGAGACGCTCAAGGACAATTCGGAAATGTCTCTGGTGATCCATGATGTTATCTGAGAAAACAAGGATGTCATCCAGGTATGCCACTACGAATTGGTCCAATAACTCTCGGAAGACATCATTAATTAAATGCTGGAAGGTAGCAGGGGCATTACAGAGTCCAAAAGGCATCACCAGATATTCATAGTGCCCATAACGGGTTCGGAAGGCTGTTTTCCATTCGTCACCGGGTCGAATGCGGAATAAATTATACGCTCCTCTGAGATCTAATTTGGTAAAGATTTTGGCTGACCGAATTCTTTCCAATAGTTCAGGAATCAGAGGTAATGGGTACCTGTTCTTCACCGTAATCTTATTTAGTTCCCGATAGTCAATGCAGGGGCGTAGAGAACCGTCTTTCTTTCCCACGAAGAAGAGTGCAGTGCCTGCTGGAGAAGTAGAGGGTCGGATAAAACCCTTTGATAGGTTCTCCTGTAGGTAGTCATTGAGGACCTTCAATTCCGGTTCTGAGAGGGAATAGATTCTTCCAAACGGAATGGCAGCACCCGGTAATAATTCAATGGGACAGTCATAAGAGCGATGTGGGGGAAGCGTATCTGCGTTCTTCTTGTCACACACATCTAAAAACTCAGAGTATGGAGCCGGCAGAAGATTTTCTTGAGACGAGGAAATCTTATGTATTCCTACACACTCTGGTATAGGAGTTTTAGGTAGACAGGCTAGCTGACAGTGCTCTGAGGGAAACGTGAGGGTCTTTGTCTTCCAGTCAATTAGTGGGTTATGGATCATGAGCCATGGAATTCCCAGAATCACTGGAAACAAAGGTGATGGAATGAGACCAAAAGAAATCTTCTCCTGGTGATTGGGCTCCACGATTAGTGTTAAGTTACTGGTTTCATGGGTAACAGGTCCAGAGCTCAAGGGAGAACCGTCAACGACTTCCATCCTTTCTGGCGATTCCTTGGCTACAAATGATAACGAATTGTTCTTGGCGAATTCTATGTCCATAAAATTCCCTGCCGCCCCTAAGTCGACCATTACTGTGGTTGAAAAACTATGTGTTCCTTCCTCGATTATAATAGGAACCAGGAGGTGAGGGTGTAGCGAAGGAGGGTTATCTTTCCCTTGAGAAGCAGAGAAAACAGTCTTTGAAATAGCGTGCAGCTGATTTCTCCTAGGGCTCTGGAAAGAAGACCGCCTGGACTTGTTTGGGCAATCAGCGAGATAGTGCCCATCATTTCCGCAATATAAACAGAGATCTTCTGTTCGGCGTCTATTCCTTTCCCCGGTTGAGATGGGTCCCCGCAGTGTATTTACTTGCATCGGCTCCTCCTCCGTCTCCCTGGAACGTCTTGGGGTACTGACATCTCTAAACCCTGGGTTGCTTGGCATGAACCCCTGTCTCTCCAATCATCTTTCCGTAAGCCTGCGATCAATTTGGATGCATAAACGGACAAAGTCCTGAAATCTCTCTAGGGGCTCCACCCGGGCTAGTTCATCTTTAACTTGCTCCGAGAGACCCTGCCGAAAATAATATTTCTGCGTGGCCTCATTCCAATCAGTATCGTTAACCCATCTGCGGAATTCAGCGGCGTATTCAGCTACCGAGCGTCTTCCTTGACGAAGATTGTTCAGAGTTGCCTCAGCGGTTGCACTATGATTTGGGTCATCAAAAATAAGACTCATGGACTCAATGAACTCCTCCAGGTCCCTTAGTAGTGGGCTATCTTGTTCTAACATAGGGGAGACCCAAGCAAGGGCCTCATCCTTGAGCAGGGTTATGATCAGTCCAACCTGGGCTTCTTCGGTATGATAAATGATGGGCTGAAGCTTGAACACAAGTCTGCATTGATTAAGGAAATTCCGTAAAGATTATTTTTTCCCCCAAAATTTTTCCGGAAGGGATATACGGGGTGCGGTTTGCACAGGCACAGTGTTTTGACCAGACAAGGTGATTAAGGCTGCACGTAGTTCACGATTCTCAGCTTCCGCGGTAGCGGCTTGTTCTTCCAAGCGGCCAAGACGATTAAACATGTGTCTTTGTTGTTCCTGGTAACCAACCATGATATGTTGTAAGTCATGGAGTGTTTGAGCCAGAGCCGGGTCTGTTCCAGCGGAATCCATGGTAGGGCCTGTTTATTCTGTCAAGGATTGGACTTCGGCTGAAGTGGATCCCAGTGGCAGGAACAGCAGGGAGCGAAGTAGGGGTCACAAGCAGAGATCAGAGGCAGGCGGCAGGTAGCGAAGTCAGGAAACAAGCAGGTGTCCGAGGCAGGCGGCAGGTAGCAAAGTCAGGAAACAAGCAGGGGTCCGAGGCAGGCGGCAGGTAGCAAGTCAGGAAACAAGCAGAGGTCGGCAACGAGGAAACTGGAACAGGATGATAGCAATAGCTAGCACAGCAGTAAACACAGGAACCTTGAAGGAGCTAAGGAACCAGTATAAACAGGCAAGGGAGGAACAGGAAAGGGAGGTTTATATAGGCAGGCTGAGAGGTGGAGCACAGGTGCAGGTGTGTCAGGTATCAGAGTCTGGAATGTTCCTTAGTTTAGCAGCAGCAATCCCAGTGGACAAGTATAGGTACTGCAGGCTAGAACAAGACATTGAGAGTGTCAGCAGTCCCGGTGGCCAAGCATGGGTACAGCAGGCTAGAGAATATGACAGGAAGTAATGCTTATGGAAGGAATCTCTGCTTTCCTCAGACATACAACAGAAAAGTTTCATAAGACCTGGGACCCATGGTTGGAATCTCAAACCTAGAGGGCCATCAGACTAATCTAGCGAGGAATCAACAATAGATAAAGGAAGCGAGGTGGAACACACACACACACCCTCCCCTTCCCCCCCCCCAACTACCTTTGTTTTATTTTTATTTTCTTTGTATTTTATTTTATGTTGTTTTAATCATTTGAAATAACTGTAAATGGTTACAAAGGGCTGACGGAGCCAGTAAAAACTACTTTATATAATGTTATGAATACTGTTTGTAATAACTTTCAATGAAAAATTCAATAAAAAATATTTGTACAAAAAAAAGTATGTCATAATAAAAAGACTGACATGGTCAAAAGGTAGATGGGGCTGACTGTGTTGGCCAATTGAAAATAGAAGAGAATCTCTCTACACTTCAGTTTCCATCGTTGATTGGAAGTCACAGCCATGGGTCGCTAGAGTAGAATGAATCTCATGGACACTAATCCCCATAGTCCAGTTGCAGTCGGTAAAAGGTTATTATAAATGGACAGTGACATGTCTTCCAGCACTCACAGAAGTTTGCTTAATAAATATGTGCCTAAATATTTGAAAACAATATTTTATGATACTTATACTTGTTCAATTTCTTAATAGTGTAAACAACCTATATTTAACTAATTAAACATACAGGTACCACTGCTGTTGTTTCATTTTTGGTTGTAGGAAGGACTGCCCTTTTGTATTTATGTTAACATTTGTTTTAAAAATCAGACACATATTAAAGAAATCCTTATATAGATGTGGACTTTTCCTAAAATCCACGGGGAAAAACAGTATATTTCTCACAGCTATGGGGTGCTAGCAGATTTTCCCACACCTGAATTTTGCCACAGTGCCTTTTCCTGACAAATCCAGGTGCAGATAAAATTAGATTGGCTACATATCTTCCATTATGTAACACCTCTTACAGTTTTGACTTACATAAAAAATGTTTGTATGCTAACTATAGGTATACAAGTGTAACCCAAATGTGAGTTAATGTATTTATTTTTGTTTTAACTGGACTTTATTATTGCAGTTCCCTCTGTTTTGGACAGAGCCCGAACAAGATATTTTCAATAAATGTTTGTGAAATGGTTCTAGTTGAGACTGGAGAGAATTATCAAACTTAATCTGTTGTTGGTTACTTAGTTTAGGAGATTTAAGAGAGTTGATTTTCAAGATAGCTCCAGGCATTCCATTGTAGACCAAGCCAGTCTGCAGATAATTTCTCCAAACAAATGTTGCCAAGTGATCTCGAATCCCTTTGACTAACTAGTATCAACAGTGACAAACCACTATGGATTTCCTTAATATTTTAGAAATAGACATAAGATTTTTTCAGAAAATTGTAAATTGAATTTGAAAAGGAACACACATTCAAAAAGCTGATATGATCTATCCAAATTTAAGCAAATTAAAAATGATACAGTAGATCATTGATTAAATATTAATATGACCTGTTAAAGGTATAATACCTCATATGATTAATATATAGCAGTGGTCTGGGAAACGCTAAAGGATTAACCATTAAGGGACTTATTCAATAAACTCTAAAACAACCGTACATATCGTGATCATTTGAAAAATCCCATTCAAATCCATGTAAGAAAATTCAGGTTGTGTATTATTTTATGCATAATTGGTACATTTTTCTGTGCTGAAGGATATTATCTAATTTGCTAGAGGAAAATTAAATATAGAACATATAGCTTTTAAGAATCTGTACACTAGTCCTTAAGCCCATTATATTTTGTAGAGTTCAAAGGAATAAAAGAAACAGAAAAACAGTATTGTTCGATTGTATCAATTGTTGTATTACTATTTTAAGTTCTCTCATTTTGCTCCGGCATGAATCTGTTTCCCAGAAGAATATACTGTATTTAATACCCATACAAACAATTTGGTTTTCATTTTTTGCTCACTCTAGTCATTAGTTTTACTTGTTTAATTCAGTAATGGACTGTGCTGAATCGTAAAATAAAATTTAAAGGAGACATATCCAGTACAATGGTTATACTTATTATTGAATACTAGTTTACATTTAAATAATACAATACACATTTTAATAATTATCGAATAATTTCATAGTTATTAAGGAATTTACTGGTACAGTGCATTTTAATAGTTATCCAAACTAAATTATAATTGTGCAAGTTATATATAATTATAATGGCCTAGTGGCTTTGTTTGTACTCTTTGTTTGTAACAGTTTCAGATAAATCTTTATATGACCTGTTTAGAAAAGGACAACACTCTTTTTCATGGTTAAACTGTACAGAATATGCTTTGAAATGCTAAACTCATCATTACAGCTTAAATTCTTTAAAACACCAGGGTTACATTTAATAGCAGTTGTCAGAATAGTGGAGGATCTTTATGACATACCACAATTTGTAAAGTGAGTCAACCACTCTCCTTAAATGATTATTTTGCCTCTATCTGAAGCTAATTAGTTGCCACCTGATAGTGTTGTTATAGATAATTGCAAGCAGTAAGACTGTCTATGACTGTAACAGTAACTAATTCTAGTGTGGAGCCTATGAAGAATTCTAGTGCATGCTGAGCAAAAGCATCACCTCAACAAACATTTTGACACCTCACTTCGATTTAGAACTGCCACTGGGAAGTCAGCATGGTTTCTTACTTAATCTAGGACGTGTTAATTCTTTCAATCCACCATTATACTCTTGTTAGTATGCATCTAATTGTCAAAGCTTATCTCTCTGAAAAACAAGGGTTAGATCTACTTTATGTAGTTGATAGTGCTATAGCTTTTCTGTTAAAGTTGAAGCTTTTTATCACAGCAATACTGAGTGTTAATGTAAGAATCTTTTATTGGTCTAACTTTCTATCTTAAACACCTAGTTAAAAGCAGTATTAAAAAAGTGTTGACGATTTTATTTGTTGTAAATGTGTCAAAGGTAGTACCATAAGGCAGGGGAGCGCAAACGTTTTCAGCTGCGCCCCACTGCCTGCTCCCCCTTGCTCTCGCACCCCCCTCACCTTTCTCAGCGACGTCAAATGACGCCGTGGGGTCACGTGACGTGGAGATAGACATGTGACATCACTCCGCATGGCACGGCAACATCATTTGATGCCGCGTTGCCATGGCAATGCATCCCTGCAGCTCTTCAGAATACCACAATAAAGTAGGGATACCCCGCTTCAGGATAGGGCAATAGAGTGCTAAAATTGGGTTTCTTTTCTTCTCCTTCAATAAGTGTCTTCAGAATACCAGTAAGTTAGTTGCAGAGGCCTCATGTGATCCCCCGGCATTTCATTTAAATGCCTGGGGGAAGAGCGTGGGGCCTCTGCAACCGTCCGCGTCCCCCCAGACAAATCTCCCGCCCCTCATTGAGTGCTCGCCCCCCAGTTTGCGCACCACTACCATTAGGAATGTTTTAAAAAGTACGTTTGTTTTCTCCAAACAATTTGCATAGACTGCTATTCCAAAACTCTTAAATCACCAATAATTTTACCTTTTGAGACATTATAAACATTTGCTGAGGTTCTAAAATATTGCTCCATGGCAATTATATGTGTAGCGCTGCTCCCCCCCTCCCCCCTCCCATTCTGGGAGATATTGCCCTGGCTACAGGTCTGTGTGGTGCTTTGTACCTCTTTGGCTCCAGATGAGATGAGCTTCCTCGATGTTTTGGGGAAAAGGACAGGCTTTTGGTGATCCTCAGGCTCTCAGTTTGGTGTCATCAGCGCCTCCAGTCACAGTAGGCTTTAGGTATCCTGAAGACAGTCCCCACCACAACAAATATCTTTCATACTCCTACCTAATTGACTGTTACTCAGTCAGGAGTATATAAAAAGGATCTTTATTCAGGCAGCCACTGTGGATGTCATTACAGTGTATGCCTTGTAGTTAAGTATGGATCTCAGATCTCAGGAGGGTACCGGCCTTTTGATAATGGTGAGGCCTGCAGCTCTGTTAGATCTTGGGCTGCAAACAGTCCCAGGAGGGACTGCAGGCATATCTCGACCCCAGGAGGGGCAGAGCTGAACTCCTCTCCTTTCCCCGGCTTGGAAGGACTCTATAATTTGTAGTGCTTCCTCCCTAATGTAGAAAGGGGTGGGCACAGGATCTGCACCCTGATTGGATGCAACACAGATCCAGTGTCACCTCCTCTCTTGTCACTCAAGGAGGCTGCATGACGGGGGACCCCCATAGGGTAGGCTGTCACTGTCTGTATCTATTAGAACTTACGTGACAGGAAGGTAGAAAGATAGTATGGACTGGCATGCACCAGTCAACAATTTTTTTCATATTTAAAGAATGTGACATCATCTCCAAGGAAGGTATGTCACATCCTTAAAACAACATGGATGCCATCACATGGTACAGGAACCAATGGGATTGAAGACAATCTCATTGGTTCCTGTACCATGTGACATGTTCCATTTTTTACAATTGATGTGACATCCCTTAAAGTGAGGTCTAGATAATAGTAATTTTGCTAATTACTGTACTGTATGTGTTGGGGGGGGGTTGTTGGGGGTAGAGAAGGGAGATATTAGGGTTGTTGTGTTTTTTAATGTTTGTTTGGGGGTAGAGGGATTGGGTAAAGGAGGTAGTTGCCCGAAGGGTGGGTGGTTAGGCCTACCGGATGGGTAGCGGGAGTAGTTAACCCCTTCATTACCATAGTGGTTCCCACCGATATGGTAGTGAAAGGGTTAACCACTCCACAACCTTCCTGGCAAGCCCATTCACCCACCCCCTCTGCCTCCAATAAACATGATATTCATGTTTAACCTCTTCATTGCCTTAGCAGTTTGCCACTAAGGTAATGAAGCTGTTTAAATAAAAAAATAAATACTAATGTGTGGGAGCAGTGGGTCTTCGGAGAAGAACCGCGTTGATTTCAGGTCCGTGGACCCCCTGCTTCCTGAGATACAGGCCCCGTTATGGGGTGCCGGTATCCCCATGCAATGTTTAAATGTCCCGCATCATGTGACCGGGACATTTAAACGAATAGGAGATACCGCACCCCATGACAGGGCCTGTATCTCTGAAAGCAGGGGATGCTCAACCTGAAATCAACGCGTTTCTTCTCCGGAGACACCCTGCTCCTGCACATTAGTATTAAAAAATGTATTAAAACAGTGCGATCGCCTATGAGAGTTGTGCAGGGAGAGGCGGCTCTCTCTGTGCAGCTCTCTATGCAGCTGGGCCGGATCGCACGAGGAGAACTTTGAGAGGCTGAGATTACTTTTGCTGCTTCGCCGTACAGGTTAACATTTTCTTGCAGCATGGTTTCAGATTGGTTCAGATGCTATATGAATACCGTGATAACTCAACTGATAAACCGCTCGGAGAGAACATGTCAAACCTTGCGATGTAGCAGTGAACTCATCGAGGCTACTAGAATAGGCCCCTTAGTGAGATAATATTAGCTAGTGTCTGAGATATTTTAATGACAAATGTAGGATCTGAATTTTTTATTAAAGGATCCAATGATAAAATGCCTCAATATTTCCTGATTATGAATATCACTTGTGAGCACATTCACATGCCCAAGACAGTTCTGCAACCCTGCTTCACCTTTTCACCATTATATCTTATTATAGAGTGCCTCCACTACAGCCAGGGATTCTGGTAAATAACATGCAAATGAGCACACAGTGTCATCTTTTGCTTCTAATCCATTTTACATGGAGCGCTATTAGCGTATGCCTGTAATCGCTGTATCATGCTTACTGTATTGTGTAATGAAATTAAGGGGATCCGAAACAGAACAAAAATCATCAATTGTGGAACAATTCTATCTGACTGAGAATAGTCAAAGCGGAATTCCATGAAAAAGAGTACACGGATGACAGCTTTCTACGTGTAAAAAAAGAACTCAGACACTTCTCTTTCCGATATTTATCCATAAACTGATTATGATGAAATTATATTGATGAGATACTTAACTGATATGGATTGTTATTCAAAAATGTAAAAACATTCCTCAACCAAAAGCTCAACTGGGCCGTCCCAAATAATAAACAAATCATCAATATAGTGCTTGTAAAGAAATATATGATGATTGAAAGGGTTTTTATCTCCAAACACGTAGGATATCTCCCACCAACTCATGAAGAGGCTGATGTGAAACGGGGCAAAATAAGTTTGAAGTGGTTGAAGATAAAAACAATGAAAAAGAAAATAATTGTGCGAGAATAAAAAGTGAATACTATTGAGAATTAAAATAATGTGTGCTGGATAAAGTGACGCAGATGTCTCTAAAAAGTGTCTAGTGGCAATTAGGCCAGGTTCATGTGCTATAATAGTGTATAAGGAGACAACATCCATTGTTACGCAAATATAATTGGATTGCCAGTGAAAATCATTAAGAAGTGATAGAATAAGTGTAATGTCAACTAAAAAGGACAATAGTGTAGATACTATGGGTTGAAAAAAATGATCAACATAAATATAAAGATTTTCACCCAAAGGCCCAATGCTAGACACTATGGGTCGACCGGGTGGAGTCAGAAGGAATTTTTGATAAATAAAGAAATATCGTATAATAGCATTGTCGATATTCAAAAATTCAAATTCAGTATTTGATAGCACCTATAGATCAGCACCCTCCACCATCAATTCAAGCAATTCCCACTAATATTCACTAGTAGGGTCAGATTTGAGCCTAATATAGCAGGAGCCATCCTCTCGTTATTTCAACAATTCTTGACGATAGTAATCTCTTTAAGGATAACCACCATACCTGCCATGTTGGCATTTTTTACTATAATAGACTGATTTAGAGAGAAAAGATAGCTGATCGCTCTTCCATAGCTAATTTATTATGTTTGTTATCTATCTAAAAAATGGTAAATGCTGCACATCAAATAAAGAATAAATATAAAGTAATTACCGGTGCTCCTGTGTCTGGATAAAAGCCTACAGCTGATCCAACAGTACAAGAAGAGGGGCTACGCAAGGCACAATGGATTTTCCAAATAATCTAATTTATTGAGCCAAACAGAAAGACAATGTTTTGACCTTATGGTCTTTTTCAAGTGAGTTATAGTGGCATAGTGAATAAAGTCAATAGTGAGTCCTTAAATACCCCTCACCAACCCACAACACCTGTGTTCATTATCACTGATCTCAAACAGCTGTGATGAGGCGTTCCTTCTTTGCTGCATCATAGTTGGTAGCAACTCCTCCAATGTTGCTGTCCTCATGTGATGTCCACAAAGCGATCTAGTCTGGCATCCTTGTCTCCGTTCTATGTATAATCCGGGTATGACTGTATCCTCACTCCGCGATGAGCCTTCGTACACCCGACGGCTTGGAACGTCAGGGAAATCCTCCTGTCACATCCATGGCTCCTCCCACCTCTCCATCTCATTCTAAAGTGCATCTGACATCCTCAGTGATAGATGCATGGCAGCAGAAAAGAAGGGGGAGGCCGAATCAGTATAAGTGATAATCATAGTCCCAATCAAAAGCATAACCACTAACTGACTAGCAATTGAAAGTTAAAAGGTAAATTTTAATTAAAAAAGGTAACTAAAAGAGCAACAAATGAACGAAATGGTATCATTAATTCCACACATAGTGAGGTAAGCTAGGCTTGAGGCCACCATAAGCTTGAAAACAACCTTTGAAATCGAAAATGTAGGCAGTGGCAGCAACCTAGAAAAACTACAAAATTAAAAATGTTAGCGTTCTTCTAGAAAGCAGTTCAGAGATAAAAATGAATTTAATCCATTGGGGTGTACAGTTTCCAGAGTGTAAATCCAATAACACTATCATTGGAGAAGTAAAATATCCTTATCTATCCCTTGTTTTGAACTGCGTAGAAACTCAATGCCCATAAATTTTAAAGATTATACAGTATGATTAAATTCTGAACAATGTTTGATGAGTACGGTCTCCTCATTGCTGTGACTGATGATACTCTTGTGCTCTATAAACCTAGTTTTGAGCATTCTATTGGACTTCCCTACATAGCAAAGTCCACACGGACATTTGATCATGTATATTATATTCGTGGTGGTGAAATGAATCGCGTTCTTTGATCTTAAAGGACTTTCCACTTCTAGGGTGGTAAAATAATTCCCCTGTGTTTAAACTGTGGCACACACTGCAATTGTAGCATTTATAGCAACCCGGTTTGGCGTTACTGATAAAATGGATGAAATAATGATTTTTGTCATCAGCCTTGATTAAGATGTCATGCAGATTTTCACCCCTTTTGTGGGCGAATCTGGGGTATTCTTTGCGTATCTTATTAGGAATTTCATCAGTCTAGAATATTTTCCAGTGTTTTTTTATGATAATGTTGACGAATTCACTAACTGTAGTATATTTACTAACAAAAGTTATCCTCTCACCTGAATGTGTAGTGAAGGGAATTTTTGCTGGCATCTGGAGAGCTGTTTGAACGATAGATTTGTTATGTCCCCAATCAGTGAGCCTTGTTTCAATATCCTTAATAGTGTGCTCTAACTGTATAGGTCTATCCACAATTCGAGAAGCTCTGATTTTTTATGAGAAGGCTAACATGTTTTTTAGAGTCTCGTGGTGGAATCGTGAAGCATGTAGGGTCGATTTACCTGTCCAAGTTTCCAGTTTATTCTAGTCCTTCTGGTGAGAAATGACATCTGTTCTGATTTTAGTACCTTACACAATTTAGTGTCATCAGCAAAGATAGAGCATTTCCCTCTATGCCAACCTCAAGGTAATTAATAAACAAATTAATATGCACGGGTCCCAGTACTGATCATTGAGGTACTCCACTTACAACTTTAGGAAGGTTAAATTTATGATAACTCTCTGTTTTGTATTCTTCAACCAGTTTTCAATCCAGGTGCAAATATTTTCTATTTCTTTTATTTTGTACACTAACCTTTTGTGTGGCACCATATCAAAAGACTTTGCAAAATCTATGTATACCACATCAACTGCATTACTCTGGTCTAAATTCCTACTTTCCTCTTCAAATAATCTAATAAGGTTAGTTTGGCACAACCAAACCTTCATAAATCCATGCTTACTAATCATTTTGTTATCCATGAGGTATTACTAAATATTATCCCGTACTAAAGCTTCAACTAGATTCCCCAATATTGATGTCAGGCTTACAGATCTTTAAGTCCCCAGTTCTTATCTATCTCTCTTTCTTAATACTGTACAGGCAACACATCTGCTTTACACCAATCTTGTGGCTCTGAGCCTGTAAAAATGGAATCCTTTAATATTATATATAATGGTTTTGCTATTACGGAAATTAGCTCCTTAAGAACTCTTGGGTGTATGTCATCTGCTCTAGTAAGGGAATGTTTTGTAATGTTGATATCATTCATATCCTCAATTTTTGAATATTTTATTTTCTTGATTGGCATCTCCTTATCTTGCTGCATTTCTTTCTCTGTCGTGTTTTGGCTGATATCGAGTTGTATATTGTGTATTCCAATTCAATATGTATTCTTGGTATACCGGCTCTCATTATTTGAAGAGATTTTACGTTCACTCTCGGAAAAGGACATGTTATCACATGACACAAGGACATGAATCAGATAAATCTATACTTGAGAATAGATCTAGTTGATCTCTGTACTCGTGGTTTCCTAAAACTGTTTTGTGGTGATTTATGAAATACTGATTTCTACCACATGTAGATTTAGTTACATTCGTAATATATTCTACCCCTCTCATATTTATTCTGTTTTGTTACAATGATGCTCTTTTCTAGCTTATTGATATGTTGTGCTGATTTGGAATCCATCTCCTTTAAATGTTCAATATGTACAAAAGACAGATATTTCTTGCAAATCCTTTACTTCTTACTCTGCAACTATTTTTCCCTTCATTTTATGCTGAATAATCAGATTCGTCAGTTTAAATTAATATTTATTAAAAACCAGGCTGGAACTCAAGGTCCTCGAAACCAAATGTGGGTGCTTTAGTCACGTTATGAACCCTTGGTACGCATTGCCGCCGCCGCTTCAAGGCTATCGCTCTCGTGGCCTGGAGGCCAATAAGTTTCCCAGAAGGATTTACTCAGCGGGGGGCATTCCTTGCTTCTGCATGGGACCCCTGCAGTGTTAATCCTATCGTGCCAGCCACCAGTCTGTTAGAGCTGTGCAGAGAGACCAGAGAGAAGCAGTCTCAGTCTCTCGCTCTCGCTCTCTTTATTATTATTTTTTTGCACAGAAAATTGAAGCAGTGGGTCCCAGGTGCTGAAATTAATGGGGTGCCGGTCTGGAATCCCTCTGCTTCAAACCTGTGTCCACCCACCCAACCCCAAACAACAGTATAGTACCTTACTTTATATTTTTCTTAATATCTGGGTTCTGGTTTGCTGTTGCTCCATGTCTTCCTTTTTGCCTACACTTCACATTTCACATCAGAGGTACGCTGTTAATACATCAGAGCAGCTCGCAGCTGCAATACTGGAGGCAGCAAATGGCTGCATGCATCCAAGACAGCACACTGCTGCAAACACCAGTGACCCCAGGTTGCTCATAGGAGGTAAGTGTGTTATTTTCCTCATAGACTCCGGGTAGGTATAATGATGACAGGGTATTGTATTTTGGGTGTGTGGGGGTATTGTATTTTGGGTGTGTGGGGAGCTATTGTATTTTGTGTGTTTGGGGGTATTGTATTTTGGGTGTGTGGGGGATATTGTATATAGCCTGGCCTTCGGCAGCTATGTATTCTTCTGGGCCTTTCCTCTGTCAGTTCTGTTAGAACAGGCAGTGGAAAGGTTAATTCCTTCAGTTGGTCTGTTTTGCATTTCAGCTCAGAGTATGTAGCAATATTCAGGGTCAGGCCTAAGCAACATTTGAATGTGTTAATCCAAAGGGTGGATATGGGTTGGAACACCCCCTGATTTGTGTGTGAGCCAATCGGTATCCAGCTTTGAGTTGTAATGATTCAAAGCTAGAGACACTCCCTGAGGATATTCAAATTGAGACATATTGAGACATATTCCCAAATTCAGTTAGTGATCAGTTAGTCTAGAGAAAGAGCAGAGAGAGATAAGAAGCCAAGAAGAGATCTTCCCCTCTTGCCCACCTGGGCAAGGAGGGGGGGAATTCAAGCTGCCTTGAGCAGAGAGGCAGAGATTACACTTTGCTGTATGTGGTATGCTGTATGCTGTCTGCACATCTATGCTGAATAAAGATCCACAGAAAAGAAGCTGCTGTGTGTGTCCCTGTTCCTGTGTATGGAGAATGGAGTGTCAGTGGGGGTCTCTCCTCTGGAGACCCCAGGGGATCCCTGCTGGCTGGAGGTGCTGTGCACCCTGAGAGAACAAGGTAACCTGTCCCACACCACACCTCCTGTCCCTGTCCTGGGTTCTCCCCACAACACCGCGGAGCACTCAGCCCTCCTGTTTATCAATATAGTGAATAAAGGACTTAAAAACAGCCTACAACCCTTGAAAAAGACTGTTCCACTCGTCTTGCATCAGATGATCTTCCAAAAAATCAGGGGAGCATGTCTCGTAGCCATAAAATAAAGAAAACATTACATAGTGCAATAATGTTTTAAATCAGTGATTTGTGCAAAAATGGTTCAAAATTGACTACTCACATTGAAGCAATCAAAATCAAGCAGTCATCCAACTTAAGGGGTGGATGCACCCTGTGTATATGCAGCAGCCACCAGCCCCCAACACTTCGTATGATCAGAGTAGGCAGTAATGAATTGCGGATAACGGGTGCTCCGTTGGTCGCGATCACCTGAGTTCCTCGCTCTCCTCTG
This sequence comes from Ascaphus truei, assembly GCF_040206685.1. Taxonomy (NCBI): domain Eukaryota; kingdom Metazoa; phylum Chordata; class Amphibia; order Anura; family Ascaphidae; genus Ascaphus; species Ascaphus truei. The sequence goes on from NC_134487.1 coordinate 113,445,226, forward strand.
CCTCAACCGGAAAAACTTGCGTCCACGCCGGGGCTCCCGTCACGTCACTTCCGGTGCAGTGGTAACCACCGGATCTGATGGTAAGGGTGGATCCTCAGTGTTCTTCCTCTCTGGTGTGGGCTGAAACACTCTACGCGTTTCGCCGTTATTGCTTACGGCTTCGTCAGGAGTATCTATTGGCTGCTAGACCCGGTATTAAATACTCTAAACCCCTCCCTCTTATTCACATCCTATTGGCCAATACATGTGACATCACAGATATAAGGTTGTATTCAATGAGCTATGCCCACCCACTTTGTTTATATCTGTGATCCAGTGTAAAAAGATAATAAGTGCAAAAATCAACATATGCGCCTCGGCTTGAATGGCCTCCCGGGACTTCTTCCGCTCCCTGCATGTCAGGAGGAAAGGTTCAACCGGAAGGGTAGTACTCACCGGAGCGGCCTGTATCTTGCTGGAGCTCAACCGGCCGGGCGACTTGGCGGCCATCTTAGCTCCCGGTGGCGGAGTATCAACATATGTTGATTTTTGCACTTATTATCTTTTTACACTGGATCACACTATAGAATGCAACCCCTGATCACATACAATGATGATTTTTTCTATGCATATTAAAGGACATATATTGCACAGTGAAAGACATAGAAGAAGAGCCCATTTCAACAGGAGGAGAACAAATAACCAGGATGACAGCAAGATGCCCATGATGACAGAGGGCGCAGGAGCACCTCCCACATCGCGACGCAGAGAGAGGGAAGGCTGACAGCTCACAAGGTGAAGAAACAGCCCCCACAGCATCACGAGGAAGGGAGAACCAATCCAAGCGCGATGACAGATGTCAGACCTGGCCGACAAAGAGAGGAGGACGACGCTGGAACGCAAGCGTTGATTGCGCATGCGCAGAAGAGGATTGTGATGTCACTGGAACACAAAACCGGAAGAAGATCAAGAAACCGGAAATAGACTCTCACAGACTATTATGGCAATGTATGAAGGCAGCACTGACCAGGGGAAGCGGATTGGGAGCAGCTGGATGATTGTATAATTGTTTCCACTTGTTTTATTTATGTTAGAGGATATAAATACTGGGTACATCCTCATTTGGTGTATGCCTAGTCACTTGAGAAAGACCTGTTGGTCGAAACGTTGTGTTGCACAATAAATTTGTTTATTTAGAAACCCATAGAGCGCTGGATCCCTTTTTTCCTAAGTGTACTTTGGATTTTGCCTGGCAAGTACTTCCTTGAACCAGCAGCACCGGTAAACTGTATATGTTTTATCTTATTTGTGGAGTGCAGCCTTAACACTCTTTACATTGGCTGCTGCATATACACAGGGTGCATCCACCCCTTAAGTTGGATGACTACTTGATTTTGATTGCTTCAATGTGAGTAGTCAATTTTGAACCTTTTTTGCACAAATCACTGATTTAAAACATTATTGCACTATGTAATGTTTTCTTTATTTTATGGCTACGAGACACGCTCCCCTGATTTTTTGAAAGAATGGTCAGGAAGCCTGACCCTGCTCATTACTATTAATGCTTAAATTACTGCTGTAGTAGCAGAAATGGTTCTATTCAGTCCTGTATTGCAGTGTATCTGTGTAATGCAGTGTATGCCGTTATGTTATGCTGGAATGTATAGGAGGTAATGCATTTCAGCTCATGTAAATTCACAGGTGTTGCACAGTATGGTAAGGGTTCTACCTACTGTAGTCCAAGCCGGGACGGTTGGAGTTTTACCAGAGGGAGTATATAGCCTGGCCTTCGGCAGCTATGTATTCTTCTGGGCCTTTCCTCTGTCAGTCCTGTTAGAACAGGCAGAGGAAAGGTTAATTCCTTCAGTTGGTCTGTTTTGCATTTCAGCTCTGAGTATGTAGCAATATTCAGGGTCAGGCCTAAGCAACATTTGAATGTGTAATCCAAAGGGTGGGAATGGGTTGGAACACCCCCTGATGTGTGTGTGAGCCAATCGGTATCCAGCTTTCAGTAGTAATGATTCAAAGCTAGAGACACTCCCTAAGGATATTCAAATTGAGACATATTCCCAAATTCAGTTAGTGATCAGTTAGTCTAGAGAGAGAGCAGAGAGAGATAAGAAGCCACGAAGAAGTCTTCCCCTCTTGCCCACCTGGGCAAGGAGGGGGGGAATTCAAGCTGCCTTGAGCAGAGAGGAAGAGATTACAATTTGCTGTATGCGGTATGCTGTATGCTGTCTGTACATCTATGCTGAATAAAGAAACCACAGAAAAGAAGCTGCTGTGTGTGTCCCTGTTCCTGTGTATGGAGAATGGAGTTCAGTGGGGGGTCCCTCCTCTGGAGACCTCAGGGGATCCCTGCTGGCTGGAGGCGCTGTGCACCCTGAGAGAACAAGGTAACCTGTCCCACACCACACCTCCTGTTCCTGTCCTGGGTTCTCCCCACAACACCGCGGAGCACTCAGCCCTCCTGTTTATCAGCAGGTCACAGTACCAAGACCACTCAGAGTGACCAGAAGGAGTGTACCCCCCAATCTCATGTCGGGTGGGGTACCATAGAAGAGTTACATGTATTTTGGGTGTTGGGGGATAGTGTATTTTTGGTGTGTGGGGGGTATTGTATGGGTATCGTGTGTGTGTGGGGTGGAGGGATTGAGGTAGAATGGGGTAATTAAGTGATAGTAGAGGGGGGAAGAGTGAAAGACAGAGGGGGAGAGAAATGCATTGGGAGATGAGGGAGATCGCGAGGAGGTGCAATGAGGGGGGATAGAGCGGGAGCTTGCAAAGCCGCCAACATGATGGTGGGGGGGCCCTGGTCGAAACTCCAGTCCAACCCCGGGAAATCTGTCTGTGGCCCTATGTGCAGGGCACAAGTACAGCCTTCTCTTAGAGCATGAGCATGATAGTATATTTTTTATTGTTTTTTTTTACATATCTTATAATCCATATACAATGACCACGTCTATGGCTGAGTCCATGGTGACTCAGCCCGTGCGGAGGCGCGCTGAGGCTGACGGAAAGCGGGTGCTTTCCCTGGCCTTGGTTAGCGCGCCGTTCGGGGGCGTGTCGGCGGGCGGGCCAGTGACGTCACGGAGCTGGTTCGCCCTCATTCGGCGAACCGCTCACAGGACCGGCCCTGCGCTCCCGTGAGCGCGCAAATTTAACATTTTACTAAGACCCCCCTGCTAAAGCTGCTCTCATTGCGCCTGCAGGGACTCACTGGTAAGTAGAGCGCGCCTCAGCACGGGTCAGCGCCTAAGCACTGACCATGCCCGAGGCCTTAGGCATCCCCACAATGAGGATTATAAGGGGTAGGGCAACATCTCCTCCTGCACTTCAGACTCTGCAATTGTGTGTTCCTCCTGGAGGATTTGTTAAACAGCAGGAGCAACAAAAAAAATGTGTACAATCATAGTTATTGTCAAAGCTGAAATTAATCAGATAAACACAAGGGGGCCTATTCACTAAACTTTGATAAGTTCAGTGCATTGCCGTGTGGGTTTGCATTTTCTTACCGCACTTTAATAAATTTTTGTCAAACGGTATTCACTAAGAAAAATCACAATTTTTTTATAGTGTGGTAAAAAATGCAACATCGCACTATTGCTATAGTGTTTTTTCCCCCCCCAATACTTATCGCACTACTTATGTTTGCTTACACTGCAGCCTTTAAGAGCTGCACGGAGACATGTGCATCTCCCTGCGCAGCTCTTAAGCTGCGGCCAGGCAGGGAACGGGCGCGCTGGCGCTCGTGCGCTGCGCCCTGATTGGCTGGGCGATTCATGGCAGGCTGGGTGCGCGCTTGTCTGGGAGCATGGCCACAACGTCACAGAGCTGGTTAGCCCTCATTGGGCGAACCAGCTTATGTGTCACACTTGCCAACAGCAAATTCAAATTTGCTTGCTCTAAGCGCCGAGCGGGCACAGATGAAACACAGTGTGGCAATGTGTGTGGCCAGCGTGAGTGCGCCCACCTGCTCAGCACCACCCTGGCCGAGGCCTTAGGCTGCAGTCCCTAGGCGTGCGCTATGCACTCAAGCATCACCCCCCAATCAGACCGGGCCCAGTTCCTGCCTCGGCGCGCATTTGGCAGCCGCGCTCCACGACGAGTTTTCTCAAATACAAAAAAATTGTATTTAGAACTCGCAACGGTGGTGTGGCCAAGTTCCCACCAGTGGTTCAGCCAATGAGGGTGAACTAGCCGCGTGAGGTCATGGTCACGCCCCTGCAAAAACCCCGCCACGTCCCCTCCCATTGCAATCTTTCCCAAGATCGCGGTGAAGCGCTTTGCACGTGCCACGCCCCGCCGGACGCGCGTGCTGCAGTGCTGACTGGGACCGCAGCCTTACAGGTGATCACGCAGATTTTATGTTAATTTTAATAACAGAGTATTGAAGCAGGGGGTCTCCTGAGCTGAACCACATTAATTTCAGCCTCAGGTGGTAACCGCTATGGTAATGAAGGGGTTCATCCCCCCTGCTACCCACCCGTTAAGCCTAACCACCCACCCTGGGGCCAAGTACCCACATTCACTCACACTCTCTAACCTCAAGAAACATTAAAATTCAGCAACCCTACCACCAACCTACTGTACCCACAACCTCCATGCCCCCGCTCCCCCAACACATATAGTACAATAATGAGACAAACATTTTAAGCAGCCCCCCCCATGTCAACGGTATTGCCCGCCGCCCCCCAATTTCACAGCATGCGAACCCCCTCTCTTCCCACCCCCTTCCCATGTATTTCTCTCCCTTCAGTCTCACCCCATCTTACTGTCCCGCCTCGCATGTATTTCTCTCCCCTGCTTCTCACTTTTACTCCCTCTTTTCCTCACTCACCCCCTCTCTTCTCTCCCTTCGTCAATTACCTAACACTCACTCATTCCCTCCCCAACCCACACAATTCCACCCACAAGATATTGTGTATACCAAAAAACGTCCTACCCCCAATGCAAAAAACTTCCCACCCCCAAATACATTAACCCCCCCAAATGCATACAATAAACCCACCTACCCAATACATATAAAAAAAACAATACATAACCCCCATACATATATATATGACTGGAAATTTGTGTGTGTTACATACATACATATATATATATATATATATATATATATATATATATATATATATATATATATATATATATATATATATATATATATATATATATATATATATATATATATATATATATAACATATTTTATATATAAATACATATACACACACCCCACATATAAAAATTCCCCCAAGCCCCCCAGTACATATAAAAATCCCCCCGAGCCCCCAAATACATATAAAAATTCCCCCAAGCCCCCAATACATATACAAATTCCCCCAAGCCCCCCAATACATATAAAAATACCCCCAAGCCCCCCAATACATATACAAATTCCCTAACAACCCTCCCCTGGGTAACTACCACCACCCCCACCCCCTCTACCATTGATTGTTACCGTGGTAAACCATGCCCCCAATATGGCATGGATTGACACAATGGCAATGAATGGGCAACCAAAAAAAAGGGCCAAAAAAGAAAACACATGACATTTAAATAAAAACAAGCATTTGACAATAAAGCCATTGATTGTGACTGTGGTAAACCATGCCCACAATATGGGCATGAATTGGCACAATGACAATGAATGGGCAACCTAAAAAACACTACTTATTATAGCCAGAGTATTATAGCTCAGTAAAAAGCCATTTTAGTGCAATATTGCACTGTTATCGGAACTTTGTGAATAGCTACACAAGCAATATCGTACTAAAAGGGCACTTATAGTGCATTAATGCAGTTATCGAAGTGTAGTGAATGAGCTCCTATAGATTTATCTTTTTGATTTCCATACATTTGTAATATGATGTAGCCTCACTGAGGCGAATTTTTTTAATGTAATTTTCCAATATTGGAGGTTTCTGAAAAGATTTGTAAGAAAAGAATGTCTTTTTTACAGAATTGTAAATAAGTAACCAGTTTCTCCTTAGTAACAAAGTGTTTCTCGTCTTCTTTTAGTTGTATTAAATATATAAATTCAACCTACATCACAGAGAAAAAAATATGTACAATGTGAGCAACAATCTGGTTCACATATGGCACAATAAAAAAAAAATGGGTTTCTGATAACATGCGACACTTCATTACTCATGTACAAAAGGAAGATAAAACAACATTGATAGAAGCAAAGGAAACATATTTTTCTTCATTCCAGACAGTCTATTACTATACAAATGGCTAGATTCACAAAAGGTCGATACAGCTGAATTACAATTCGGCATTATTTAAAAATATGGGATCACTGCAATATTATTTTGAATTTCTGTCATATTCACTAAGAATTATTTATTGATAAATGAGTTGTAATATACAGTTTATTTACATATATACAAAATGCTTTAACTCTGCTGTAAAGTATGCTAGCGATACAAATAAGCGTTAAATCATTGAAATCCACATTAATCAGCGCTACAAATGCAATTTTATATGGAGGGGGTAACATAGATTTGTGGAATAAAAATGCCTAGAAAATCAGGGGGGGAAATGGAATCCGTTTAATGCCTAAGGCCTTCTAGCACCAAATGGGTTAACATATAACATAAACACTATAGAAATAAAACATAAAAATCAAATTATCGATATACAATATGCAAATATTAATATTCCACTTGACGAAGTATGTTGTTACAAAACGCGTCGTGGTCACGTGAGACTCTATCAGCATGCTTGCCCTTTGGCTGAGGACAGGTACCAGGAAGTTCAAGTGGTGATTCCACTCTGCCTTGGAGAAGCTGCAGTCCGGACTGTTTTTACAGCAGTTCCCTTGGCGTCCTACTTGCCACTTCGTGGTTAGTATTGTCCTCGCCCTCTGTGGCCCTCTTCTTTTATTCTATTTTCGTGGTCACATCTGTTTTCATGATTGTTGATATATTTGTTGGTGTCTTTTGTCTTGTTCATTGTGGTCACTTTATTAGGTAGACACTTTGTATCAATATCATTGCACTTTTAGTGCACTTCACTTGCATTTTTTCTTGTCTTATTGCACTTTATAGTATCTGTGCAATCTTATATGTATTTTGTAGTTGTTTCACTTTAGGTGAACTTCCTTTGTTTTTACGTTGCACGTGTGTATGCACTTTATATGCTCATACAGTTTCTTATATGCCTACAGTTAAAAACTTTAAGGGTTATTATTCTGTTTGTATTTAGGTATTGTCATCTTCACTTAAGGTGATTTATTTAATTATTCTGTGTCACTCAGTTCTTATACTGAATTTTAGCTGGTATTTTAAACTGTTAGATCATTGAGATCTCATTAAAATAATTGAAATTACTCTAATCCCTGGTGCGCTGTGTGCATACTATTTTTGTTTGTTCTGAGATATACCCTTTGGGTAATCTCATCTAGGAGACTGGGTAGAGACTCCATGCGCCTAGCAGAAAAGAGGTTGGTTCCCATGTAGGATTCAAGACAGCATGAGTGTGAATTTCTCGAATTACGTTTATGGAAATATTAAGTGCCTCATTCTACTGAATATTGTCCAAAAAAGCCATGTGGCACTTTAAGGATGAAAATCAATATTCAAATCAATGGATACTTTCAGCGGGCAGCTAAGTCAGGATAGGAGAGATCAGAATGGTCGTATATACTAGGCGTGGTCAGGGATTGGAGAAGTCGGACAGTCATTGTGTGGTGCCGGGGTCCAGGAGTAGAGAAGGTAGAAGTCCAATAGCAAGCCAAGGGTCATAGAGGCGGAGGTCCAGATACAAGCCGAGGTCAAAACAGAAACAGGATATGCAAGACAAGACAGCAAAGTGTTTGAGGCAAACACAAGTACATAAACAGGGTTTATGCTCAGCCAGTTAGTAGGAGGACTGGCTGAGTATTTACAGGGCAGGCAGCCAATGGAAAGGTAGCACACAGGTGAAAGTTAATTATTGAAACCCGCCCCCTAGAAATATGCAGTCCACTGATAGGCAGGGGCGGGGAGAAGTGCAGGTGAATAGAAATTGGAGATGGAGTTAACCCCTCATGTGCCTGTGGTAGTGCGTTGCCTGCACGTGGTGCACCATACTCGTGACATTATGGGGGCAGAGCCCGAGTGAGATCCGTGCGGTGTCCCCCAGCCTGGTAGAGCGGCGTGCGTTAGCCGCTTTGTCATGGGACGCGTCATGGGGCGGAGCCTAAGCGTGGAATGTGTGGTGTCCCCTAACCTGATAACGCGGCGTACATCACCCGTACCGCCATGGGGTGCATCCCGGGGGCGGAGCCGACGGGCAAACCTCACAATAAATAATCGAGGTGCTATATATGCATTTATGCATGGTATGCACTGTGAAGGTGCTTCTTGTTCAATGAAAGTGTGGTTCCAATTTAAACAATTGCTAGTCTTTAACTGAAATGCAATGAAAAGGAGTCATAATAATAAATACAATGTTCTATTAGAAAATAAATTAACCAGCATTTGAGTCAATTAACACAATCAGTATTTCTGACCCTCAAAATATGAATGCTTGTTCAAAATACAGTTTTGCTGACCTGAAGTAGAGAGGAGAACACTCGAAAGCTTGTCTTATAGTTTTAATTGTTAGACCAAATAAAAAAGGTATCACCTAATATTGAAGAACTCATTTACTCTGCACTATCTGAACTGGACTAACACCGCTATTTCTACTTAATTCAAAATAAGTGAAAGTGTTCATCCATTGTTTTTTATGTCCAATCTGATTTTTTCTTTAGAACCTAGTTAAATAAGTACTCAACTATTAATTGATGTTCCCCATATTAGTATATGGAAACCATAATCATAACTGGAGATGGGCGAGCCCATATTGTGGATATCAGGACCCACAAACTTCTGCAATCTGGACTCATTAGGCTTGGATCTGGGTGAGAGAGATGAACAAATCCGTTCAAAATGCATTTGGAAAATTGTTAGCATTTTGCAAAGCCTCGAAGGGTTAATAATGTCACCAATTAAGTAAGCTTCCAGCGGAATATCGCCAGACACCGAGCAAAACATTGGGTGTGTGTGCCTTTTTTATAGTCTCAGCATTAAGTGAATCTAACAAATTTAGAGAATTTCACAAGCGCATCTAGCCATTTTAGAGAATTTAGCAAATTAGTATATTAAACTAAATTGCATTGCACATTGAAGTAATGCCTATCAAATCAAGTCAGATGTCCTTTTTTTCATGACTCAAAAAGGGCATATTTCACATGGTTCCATATCTCATGCGAAATATTCTTACATCTCACACTCCATTCTTCTCCTCACTTTTAAAGCTTTACACTCTTCTGCCCCTCCTTACATCTCAGCCCTAATTTCTCGTTATGCACCATCCAGACTCTTGCGTTCTTCTCAAGGATGTCTTCTTTCTACCCCCTTTGTATCTAAAGCCCCCTCCCGCCTTAAACCTTTTTCACTGACTGCCCCACACCTCTGGAATGCCCTTCCCCTCAGTACCCGACTAGCACCCTCTCTATCCACCTTTAAGACCCAACTTAAGACACAATAGCTTAAAGAAGCATATGAATAGCACTGTGGATATTCTGAACACATGATACTTAAAGCTTGCCCCCCTGCAGACGCACTTACCAGAACTCCCTCCTACTGTCTCTGTACGTTCTCCCTACCTACCAATTAGACTGTAAGCTCCTCGGGGCAGGGACTCCTCTTCCTTAATGTTACTTTTATGTCTAAAGCACTTATTCCCATGATCTGTTATTTATATTATCTGTTATTTATTTGATTACCACATGTATTACTACTGTAAAGAGCTATGTACATTTATGGCGCTATATAAATAAAGACATACAATACAATACATCTTTAGTGCTAGGCTCAAACCGACAATAAGGCAAAACATTGGACACTGGAACTAATATAACGGACAATAGCACAGTGTCTTCATTTATTGTTATAAATATATATATATATAAATAAATATACAGTATATATATTAGACGTGTGTAGCCCTGGTAAGAAATGGGGCTATAGTTCTATCCTCCTCCTGGTGTAATCCCTGCTAAGGGCAGGTTGCCAGGAGTTATCATGGGTTTCCCCCACTTCAAGCACTTGCCCTGAATGGTGGAGGTAGGTCACCTAACCATGTGTCCAATCAAGAGACACAGGGGCGGTGCCTACTGAAGTCATAAAGAGCAGTGCACTTCGTATTTAGTTATGTTACAAGTGTGCCAGAGTTAGTGTTAGGGAGGAGAGGAGTGAGCCACTCCTGAGTAGAGCTGCTATAGCTATAGTTCATGAGGTGGACCAAGTACCTCTCACCCTGCTTAGGGGGTGAGGGAAGAGCTAGCCCCACTCTGGATGCCTTTGGTCCAGAGTGGCGTCAGGGGCCATCACAGGTGAGAACAGTAGTGGACTGTGCATCACTGTACCTGTCGGCTGCTGCTGCTGCTTTAAAGATAATCCTTGTGTGAGACTGGAATCTCTCTATCCCTGGGAGGGGAATTTCTGTGGTAGGGATTCCACCCCGCATTCCTGGGGCTTACTACAGATGGCGGGCGCTTCACCATTAAACGAGAACAAAGGCATTCACCCCAGTAACCTGTTCCTGTTATCCCCCATGTCATCGCGGGAGACTCAGGCCCTCCTGTTGCCAGCAGGTATGCACCACACAGAGACATATAGCCAGACCCCAGAACACCTTAGGGGACCTGATCTGCGATTGGGAAGGGGGGGAGTATGGGCTATACGTGGTTTCACACTTGCTCTGCCAATCCTATCGTTAGCACAACATCAGGTCATTACACTTCTAAAGTAAATACAATCCATACATTTTGGCTGGTAAAGCATGTGATTTGTCACTTTTTAAGAATCGGTTTACAGAAGTGGTTTGCAATAGAGAATAGGGTTTTTCTCTAATTTAATTCCGCTACTTCTTAACAACTTCGGAGCTACTATACCCCAAAGTATAGAGACTTTTCTTTAAGAGTAAGAGCTGCAGGGTTAAGGTTGCCCAGGGGTCATAAAGCACTGCTTAATATATACACAAGCCTTGTATGGTTTTATTCAAGGGATCCAATGAACGTGTATTGAGAGGGAACGGACTCAAGTCCCACCATAGCACATATAAACTGTGGAAATAAAGGGGTTACACTAACAAAGAAAGCATGTTGCCTGACATTGATTGTAGCAATGTCAGAAAATGTATTTGTATGTTTATAAATGGAAATGATTGCATTTCGTTCTTTTTTTATCATAATAACTTTTGTTTTTACTGTGACCGAGCAATATGAGATTTTGCACTTCTTGTCACAAATTTACATATTTAAGAGGTTAGTCTTAAAACTGTGATAGTGCCATACTGGGCACTATCGTACAGAGACTCCATTTGAAGTAAACAGAGGTGTCCATGCAATAGTGTTTCAATCAGAATGTGAGGATTCAGGGATCGCGGCGTCCGCGCCCTGGTTCCTCTTCACCTGCGGTTACCCCCGCTGCCATGGCGCACGCCCCTTGCTGGCGTCACTCACCTCCGGCGGCTCTGGGGATTCCCCGCCGTTTTCTGCGTCCTCTGGTTCCTGCGGTGTCTGCATGCTCTCACGCGGCCGCCATGTTTCCCGGCCGCGTGCCTGAACAACGCGCGCCGGGTGAAAACCCGCCCCCAGCACACTAATAGGACCTCCTGCCAAAACAATAGTCCTCACCTGCCTGCCAATCAAAGGGACCTATCCAGGATGGCTCCACGCATTCCTCAAGGCCTGCCTCCACCTCTGATTGGTCAGCCACACTTTATAATGCCTGTCCTACCTCTCACTCATTGCTCGACATAGTTTTCCACTTGGATACTACTCTGGCATTCTCTCTCTCATTCTCTCAGGTACGACTTGGCTTGGCGGACGTCTTTCTCTGGCTCTCGACCCCTGCTTGGACAACGACCTTCCGGTATTCTCCTATCCCTGACCTTGGCTAAAACGATGGCACTTCTACACCGGTACCGGCAAGTATTGCTAGCTAAACGTCACCTGGCCTGGCAACGCCTAATCTCCACACTCCGGACACGCTCCTTTTGCTGCGGGTGCATGCCCATATACGTTCCTCACCTCAGTAGAAGGGACGGGTCTGGTCTGCAGCCAGTACCGGCGTAACATTATGTCGAGCCCACAAAACGCAGACCAGACTGATGTGGACTCTATGATGACGGCCATGTATCAACAAATCCAGGCCTTAATGGATCAAGTGGCTCTCCTCTCCCAACAGGTACAGGACCATTCTCTACAGGCACCACCTACGGCTGCACCGCCGGCGCAGTCTGATTCAACATCAACTTTATCCTAAACTCCGAAGATTCCGGCTCCGAGGCCCTACGCAGGGGACCCCCACGCTTGTCGTGGCTTTCTCAACCAGTGTGAGATCCAGTTCGAGATGGATCCGCAGCTGTATGCTACTGGCCGGAAAAAGGTAGCCTATGTATATAGTCTGCTCACAGGTAATGCACTGGCATGGGCCTCCCCGATCTGGGAACTACGTCCCGATATTACCCGAGATTACGCAGCCTTCAGACGAGACTTTCGACAGGTCTTCGATACCCCCGCACGACAAGAGACTGCTTCTGATTCCCTGCTGGAGCTTACACAGGGACGTCGACCTGTGGCCCAATACGCCTTGGAATTCAGAACCATAGCAGTTGAGACTCGTTGGGATCAGGAGGCCTTAGTCTCCGTCTTCTGGAAAGGCCTATCGGACTCCCTGAAGGATGAACTTGCTTCTCAACCCAAGCCAGGACTGCTGGGGGACCTCATCCCCCTGGCCATTCGTATGGACCAGCGTCTTCAGGTACGCCACGCTCAGCGTCAGCAACCCCGGTCTACGCCTTTCCGTGCTCCCTTCTCCAGGTTCTCTTCTACCCCGAGACCCGTCTTCTCCCCACTGCCTGCGCTGGAGGCCCCAGAGCCGATGCAACTCGGAGTCCAGCAACCTCGGGCACCGTTACGACAACTTAGCTCTATCGGAGAGACGTGCCATCATTGCGGATCTTCTGAGCAGCGCACTCGTAACAATCCACCATCTCCGGGAAATGACCAAACCCAGTGAGTACGAAGGGGTGCTCCCTGGGTGCTAAATCTCCTTGTCCCTCATCCAGAAGGGAACTTCCTAAAAGATTGACCATTCCCGTCTTCCTTTCTGGCCCGACCTTCCGCACCTCCACAGCAGCATTTATCGATTCTGGCGCAGGAGGAAACTTCATGGATCAGACCTTTTCTGAACAAAATGAGATTCCACTTTCCAAGAAGAACTCCCCCGTTGCCTTGGTCGGGAGTGATAATCGGCCTCTCACTCCGGCTTATATCTCCTTGGAGACCGGACCTATCACCCTCTCTACTCATTCCCACAAAGAGACTCTGGGCTTTGACGTGATTCATGCCCCGGGAACACCGATCACGCTCGGCTTGCCCTGGTTACAGAAGCATAATCCGCTCATCGATTGGGTATCCCCTAATCCTATTGACTGGAGGTCAAGGTCAGAGGAATCTTCCTTGCCTACCGAGCGACCATCCTTTCTTTTAGCTAACACATCCAGTTCTCTGAGGGAGTTACCTTCTCCATACGCAGAATTTTTGGACGTTTTTAGCAAGAAACAGTCTGAACTCCTACCCCCTCATCGTTCCTACGATTGTCCGATTGATCTGGTACCTGGATATACCTTGCCAAAGGCCAAATCTTACCCTCTCTCGTTGCCCAAGACGGAAGCCATGGACGAATATATTCGTGAGAATCTTAAGCGGGGCTTTATACATCATTCCAACTCCCCTGCGGGGGCCGGATTCTTCTTTGTCAAGAAGAAGGATGGTACTCTCAGACCATGTATTGATTACCGGGGTTTGAACCCTATTACGGTGAAGAATCGTTATCCACTCCCACTCATCTCCGAACTCTTTGATAGACTTCAGGGGGCCAACCTCTTTACTAAACTCGACCTTCGTGGGGCATACAACCGCATCCGCATCCGTGAGGGTGATGAATGGAAGACTGCCTTCAACATCCTTATTTTTTCTCAAAACTTACAGGACCATATCATCCACACGAAGTTTGTACTTTCACGCCTCCGAGAGAACCGGTTGTTTGCTAAAATGGAGAAATGCATTTTTCACCAGTCTACCACTTCCTTTCTCGGATACATCATCTCCAACAGAAGCTTGGCCATGGACCCAGAGAAACTGAAAGCCGTCGTGGATTGGCCGCAACCCAATTCCCTCAAATCTATTCAACGATTTTTAGGTTTTTCCAACTATTACCGGAAGTTTATCCGGAATTTTTCTACCATTGTCGCTCCTATCACGGCACTGACCCAAAAAGGTGCAGTTCCTTCATCTTGGTCTCCACAGGCAGTCACGGCATTCGAAACGCTGAAACAAGCTTTTGTCTCTGCGCCCATCCTTCGACACACGAACACTAATTTCCCATTCACCCTAGAGGTTGACGCTTCGGACTGTGGGGCTGGTGCGGTTCTGTCTCAGAAATTTTCTTCCCAGGATAAACTTCATCCTTGCAGGTTTTTCTCCAAAAAAATTTCTTCTGCAGAAAGAAATTATGACGTGGGCAATAGGGAACTTTTGGCCGTCAAGTTGGCCCTTCAAGAATGGAGGCATCTTCTGGAGGGGTCTAAAGAGCCATTCACTATTCTCACGGACCATAAACACTTATTGTATATTGAGAATGCCCGTCGTTTAGGTCCTCGCCAAGCCCGCTGGTCGTTATTTTTCTCCAAATTTAATTTTGTTCTCTCATATATTCCCGGCACTAAGAACGTCAAGGCGGATGCCCTCTCCAGGCAATACACTTCTAAAGAGAGATCGGAAAAGACAACCGAGTCCATCCTCCCTAAACAAAAAATCTTAGCAGCTTTAGCGTTCAAGAATCTTGAGAAGATCATCAAGTCACAAGAGAATCTTCCGACCGGTCTTGAGGTTCCAAAAGACTCTTTGTACGTAGAACCCAAATTCATTCCTGAAATACTGGACTGGGGACATGCCGTCCGTTCGGCAGGGCATCCAGGATTCAAGAAGACGTTGGATCTCATCCGTCGCACTTTCTGGTGGCCTAATATGGTTAAAACCATTCTTGAATTTACATGGTCCTGTCCGGTATGTGCGCGTAACAAGATTCCTCGTCAGAAACCTCAGGGTCTTCTCTTACCCTTACCTATTCCGGAGCGTCCCTGGTCCCACATATCGATGGATTTTATTGTGGAGTTGCCTAGGTCGAATGGCATGAACACCATTCTTGTGGTAGTGGACCAGTTTTCCAAGATGGCACATTTTATCCCTCTCAAAGGTTTACCCTCCTCACCCGCCCTAGCTGATATTTTCTCCAAAGAAATTTTCCGTATCCATGGGATTCCCACATCCATCGTGTCTGATCGGGGCTCCCAGTTCGTCTCCAAATTCTGGAGGAATTTCACCAAGAGACTGGGTATCTCATCTTCCTTTTCTTCTGGATATCACTCTCAATCCAACGGACAGACCGAGAGGGTTAATCAATCCCTCGAGAAATACTTAAGGTGCTTCATCTCTAATTCTCAGGATGACTGGGCAGAATTACTTACCTGGGCTGAGTACGCCTTTAATTCTTCCAGGAATGAGTCTACCCGTGAGACCCTCTTCTTTATCAACTACGGATTCCATCCGGCTCGCCTACCTATTTCTAAAGACGCCTCTGGAGTACCAGCCGTGGACGAGCATATTGCTCTCCTACAAGACTCTTGGTCCAGAATCCAATCTGCATTACAAAAGCATCCTTGACATCTAAAACCCAGGCTGATCGTCACCGTCGTCCGGCACCCAACTACAAACCCGGGGACAAGGTTTGGCTATCATCCAAGAACATCCATCTCAAAACTCCGTCCCTCAAATTGGCTCCTAGATTTCTGGGTCCCTTTTCCATCTTGGAGCAGGTAAATCCGGTTTCCTTCCGACTCCAACTTCCTCAAAGCATGAGAATTCCGAATGTCTTTCACACCTCGCTTCTCAAGCCATTCATCTCCAGTAGCCTCTTTCCGGACCACACTTCTAAACCAGATCATGTGATGTGAAAATAGAGATGAGGCGGTCACAGCATTTGGAGTCCAGCCGGAGAATAGTAAAAATAAAATCAGCTTTATTAGAACATGCTGTACATCACAGAAGGGGAACTCTGACGCGTTTCGTCCCTGTCTGGGACTTTATCAAATAAAATCTTTGATAAAGTCCCAGACAGGGACGAAACGCGTCAGAGTTCCCCTTCTGTGATGTACAGCATGTTCTAATAAAGCTGATTTTATTTTTACTATTCTCCGGCTGGACTCCAAATGCTGTGACCGCCTCATCTCTATTTTCATATCTGCAATCATTTCGGCTGGTGCACGCAGACTCCTCACCATTGTTTTCCTGATTTTGAAGCGCTGACGTCAGACCCCACACAGGAGCAGCCGCGCTGGAGCCCAGTGAATGCAGTGACGCATCGGCGGCTCCTCCTTCAAGTAGGAAACGGCGCGCGCCGGTTCAGAACCGGCTGGTCTCCACATGGGTGCTGTGTCGGCATGTGATTAACAAACAAGACGCCACCGCGAACGTCTCCGTTGTGGGGAAGACGCCAGAGAAGATGCCTCAGCGGGACAGCTACCATTTCAATCGTGGAAAACAGCTTACAGAAAGACTTTGCAGCATACCATAGACACCGGGCAAAGGGTAAGGGCAGCAGCTGACGGCACTTGAGGTTCAAGAGTGAGGTGTCCCTGGATACTTCACCTCTTGCACCCGGCCTCACCTTGCACAACGGGCCCCCCGCCCTGGGTGAGTTCTATTATATTATCCTCATATGACTTTATTATCTATCCCAATGGTGAGGGGTTATATTTCGTTTTAGTGGCTGTGGATTATTCCCATTAACCCTTTCATATACGTGACTCTAGCAGCATCAGTATTTTTGGGTTCATTCCCTTGTTTTCCAGATCCTGTGATGGTACAGGGTAACGAAGAGTACGAGATACAGGCTTTACTGGATTCCCGTCTTTCGAGAGGTAAAGCCCACTTCTTGGTCCACTGGGTACTCCTGAAAGATATTCATGCTCCAGGACTCCTCAAACGCTTCCGAAAGAAGTTTCCATCAAAACCATGGAAGGATCGTCCTGAGGCCGATCCTGAAGGGGGGGGTACTGTGAGGATTCAGGGATCGCGGCATCCGCGCCCTGGTTCCTCTTCAACTGCGGTTACCCCCGCTGCCGTGGCACGCGCCCCTCGCTGGCGTCACTCACCTCCGGTGGCTATGGGGGTTCCCCGCTGTTCTCTGCGTCCTCGGGTTCCTGCGGGGTCTGCATGCTCTCACGCGGCCGCCATGTTTCCCGGCCGCGCACCTAAACAGCACGCGCCGGGTGAAGATAATTTATTCACTGCTCTTGCAGTGAAAACCCGCCCCCAGCACACTAATAGGACCTCCTGCCAAAACAATAGTCCTCACCTGCCTGCCAATCAAAGGGACCTATCCAGGATGGCTCCACGCATTCCTCAAGGCCTGCCTCCACCTCTGATTGGTCAGCCACACTTTATAATGCCTGTCCTTCCTCTCACTCATTGCTCGACATAGTTTTCCACTTGGATACTACTCTGGCATTCTCTCTCTCATTCTCTCAGGTACGACTTGGCTTGGCGGACGTCTTTCTCTGGCTCTCGACCCCTGCTTGGACAACGACCTTCCGGTATTCTCCTATCCCTGACCTTGGCTAAAACGATGGCACTTCTACACCGGTACCGGCAAGTATTGCTAGCTAAACGTCACCTGGCCTGGCAACGCCTAATCTCCACACTCCGGACACGCTCCTTTTGCTGCGGGTGCATGCCCATATACGTTCCTCACCTCAGTAGAAGGGACGGGTCTGGTCTGCAGCCAGTACCGGCGTAACATTATGTCGAGCCCACAAAACGCAGACCAGACTGATGTGGACTCTATGATGACGGCCATGTATCAACAAATCCAGGCCTTAATGGATCAAGTGGCTCTCCTCTCCCAACAGGTACAGGACCATTCTCTACAGGCACCACCTACGGCTGCACCGCCGGCGCAGTCTGATTCAACATCAACTTTATCCTAAACTCCGAAGATTCCGGCTCCGAGGCCCTACGCAGGGGACCCCCACGCTTGTCGTGGCTTTCTCAACCAGTGTGAGATCCAGTTCGAGATGGATCCGCAGCTGTATGCTACTGGCCGGAAAAAGGTAGCCTATGTATATAGTCTGCTCACAGGTAATGCACTGGCATGGGCCTCCCCGATCTGGGAACTACGTCCCGATATTACCCGAGATTACGCAGCCTTCAGACGAGACTTTCGACAGGTCTTCGATACCCCCGCACGACAAGAGACTGCTTCTGATTCCCTGCTGGAGCTTACACAGGGACGTCGACCTGTGGCCCAATACGCCTTGGAATTCAGAACCATAGCAGTTGAGACTCGTTGGGATCAGGAGGCCTTAGTCTCCGTCTTCTGGAAAGGCCTATCGGACTCCCTGAAGGATGAACTTGCTTCTCAACCCAAGCCAGGACTGCTGGGGGACCTCATCCCCCTGGCCATTCGTATGGACCAGCGTCTTCAGGTACGCCACGCTCAGCGTCAGCAACCCCGGTCTACGCCTTTCCGTGCTCCCTTCTCCAGGTTCTCTTCTACCCCGAGACCCGTCTTCTCCCCGCTGCCTGCGCTGGAGGCCCCAGAGCCGATGCAACTCGGAGTCCAGCAACCTCGGGCACCGTTACGACAACTTAGCTCTATCGGAGAGACGTGCCATCATTGCGGATCTTCTGAGCAGCGCACTCGTAACAATCCACCATCTCCGGGAAATGACCAAACCCAGTGAGTACGAAGGGGTGCTCCCTGGGTGCTAAATCTCCTTGTCCCTCATCCAGAAGGGAACTTCCTAAAAGATTGACCATTCCCGTCTTCCTTTCTGGCCCGACCTTCCGCACCTCCACAGCAGCATTTATCGATTCTGGCGCAGGAGGAAACTTCATGGATCAGACCTTTTCTGAACAAAATGAGATTCCACTTTCCAAGAAGAACTCCCCCGTTGCCTTGGTCGGGAGTGATAATCGGCCTCTCACTCCGGCTTATATCTCCTTGGAGACCGGACCTATCACCCTCTCTACTCATTCCCACAAAGAGACTCTGGGCTTTGACGTGATTCATGCCCCGGGAACACCGATCACGCTCGGCTTGCCCTGGTTACAGAAGCATAATCCGCTCATCGATTGGGTATCCCCTAATCCTATTGACTGGAGGTCAAGGTCAGAGGAATCTTCCTTGCCTACCGAGCGACCATCCTTTCTTTTAGCTAACACATCCAGTTCTCTGAGGGAGTTACCTTCTCCATACGCAGAATTTTTGGACGTTTTTAGCAAGAAACAGTCTGAACTCCTACCCCCTCATCGTTCCTACGATTGTCCGATTGATCTGGTACCTGGATATACCTTGCCAAAGGCCAAATCTTACCTTCTCTCGTTGCCAAAGACGGAAGCCATGGACGAATATATTCGTGAGAATCTTAAGCGGGGCTTTATACATCATTCCAACTCCCCTGCGGGGGCCGGATTCTTCTTTGTCAAGAAGAAGGATGGTACTCTCAGACCATGTATTGATTACCGGGGTTTGAACCCTATTACGGTGAAGAATCGTTATCCACTCCCACTCATCTCCGAACTCTTTGATAGACTTCAGGGGGCCAACCTCTTTACTAAACTCGACCTTCGTGGGGCATACAACCGCATCCGCATCCGTGAGGGTGATGAATGGAAGACTGCCTTCAACATCCTTATTTTTTCTCAAAACTTACAGGACCATATCATCCACACGAAGTTTGTACTTTCACGCCTCCGAGAGAACCGGTTGTTTGCTAAAATGGAGAAATGCATTTTTCACCAGTCTACCACTTCCTTTCTCGGATACATCATCTCCAACAGAAGCTTGGCCATGGACCCAGAGAAACTGAAAGCCGTCGTGGATTGGCCGCAACCCAATTCCCTCAAATCTATTCAACGATGTTTAGGTTTTTCCAACTATTACCGTAAGTTTATCCGGAATTTTTCTACCATTGTCGCTCCTATCACGGCACTGACCCAAAAAGGTGCAGTTCCTTCATCTTGGTCTCCACAGGCAGTCACGGCATTCGAAACGCTGAAACAAGCTTTTGTCTCTGCGCCCATCCTTCGACACACGAACACTAATTTCCCATTCACCCTAGAGGTTGACGCTTCGGACTGTGGGGCTGGTGCGGTTCTGTCTCAGAAATTTTCTTCCCAGGATAAACTTCATCCTTGCAGGTTTTTCTCCAAAAAAATTTCTTCTGCAGAAAGAAATTATGACGTGGGCAATAGGGAACTTTTGGCCGTCAAGTTGGCCCTTCAAGAATGGAGGCATCTTCTGGAGGGGTCTAAAGAGCCATTCACTATTCTCACGGACCATAAACACTTATTGTATATTGAGAATGCCCGTCGTTTAGGTCCTCGCCAAGCCCGCTGGTCGTTATTTTTCTCCAAATTTAATTTTGTTCTCTCATATATTCCCGGCACTAAGAACGTCAAGGCGGATGCCCTCTCCAGGCAATACACTTCTAAAGAGAGATCGGAAAAGACAACCGAGTCCATCCTCCCTAAACAAAAAATCTTAGCAGCTTTAGCGTTCAAGAATCTTGAGAAGATCATCAAGTCACAAGAGAATCTTCCGACCGGTCTTGAGGTTCCAAAAGACTCTTTGTACGTAGAACCCAAATTCATTCCTGAAATACTGGACTGGGGACATGCCGTCCGTTCGGCAGGGCATCCAGGATTCAAGAAGACGTTGGATCTCATCCGTCGCACTTTCTGGTGGCCTAATATGGTTAAAACCATTCTTGAATTTACATGGTCCTGTCCGGTATGTGCGCGTAACAAGATTCCTCGTCAGAAACCTCAGGGTCTTCTCTTACCCTTACCTATTCCGGAGCGTCCCTGGTCCCACATATCGATGGATTTTATTGTGGAGTTGCCTAGGTCGAATGGCATGAACACCATTCTTGTGGTAGTGGACCAGTTTTCCAAGATGGCACATTTTATCCCTCTCAAAGGTTTACCCTCCTCACCCGCCCTAGCTGATATTTTCTCCAAAGAAATTTTCCGTATCCATGGGATTCCCACATCCATCGTGTCTGATCGGGGCTCCCAGTTCGTCTCCAAATTCTGGAGGAATTTCACCAAGAGACTGGGTATCTCATCTTCCTTTTCTTCTGGATATCACTCTCAATCCAACGGACAGACCGAGAGGGTTAATCAATCCCTCGAGAAATACTTAAGGTGCTTCATCTCTAATTCTCAGGATGACTGGGCAGAATTACTTACCTGGGCTGAGTACGCCTTTAATTCTTCCAGGAATGAGTCTACCCGTGAGACCCTCTTCTTTATCAACTACGGATTCCATCCGGCTCGCCTACCTATTTCTAAAGACGCCTCTGGAGTACCAGCCGTGGACGAGCATATTGCTCTCCTACAAGACTCTTGGTCCAGAATCCAATCTGCATTACAAAAGCATCCTTGACATCTAAAACCCAGGCTGATCGTCACCGTCGTCCGGCACCCAACTACAAACCCGGGGACAAGGTTTGGCTATCATCCAAGAACATCCATCTCAAAACTCCGTCCCTCAAATTGGCTCCTAGATTTCTGGGTCCCTTTTCCATCTTGGAGCAGGTAAATCCGGTTTCCTTCCGACTCCAACTTCCTCAAAGCATGAGAATTCCGAATGTCTTTCACACCTCGCTTCTCAAGCCATTCATCTCCAGTAGCCTCTTTCCAGACCACACTTCTAAACCAGATCCTGTGATGTGAAAATAGAGATGAGGCGGTCACAGCATTTGGAGTCCAGCCGGAGAATAGTAAAAATAAAATCAGCTTTATTAGAACATGCTGTACATCACAGAAGGGGAACTCTGACGCGTTTCGTCCCTGTCTGGGACTTTATCAAATAAAATCTTTGATAAAGTCCCAGACAGGGACGAAACGCGTCAGAGTTCCCCTTCTGTGATGTACAGCATGTTCTAATAAAGCTGATTTTATTTTTACTATTCTCCGGCTGGACTCCAAATGCTGTGACCGCCTCATCTCTATTTTCATATCTGCAATCATTTCGGCTGGTGCACGCAGACTCCTCACCATTGTTTTCCTGATTTTGAAGCGCTGACGTCAGACCCCACACAGGAGCAGCCGCGCTGGAGCCCAGTGAATGCAGTGACGCATCGGCGGCTCCTCCTTCAAGTAGGAAACGGCGCGCGCCGGTTCAGAACCGGCTGGTCTCCACATGGGTGCTGTGTCGGCATGTGATTAACAAACAAGACGCCACCGCGAACGTCTCCGTTGTGGGGAAGACGCCAGAGAAGATGCCTCAGCGGGACAGCTACCATTTCAATCGTGGAAAACAGCTTACAGAAAGACTTTGCAGCATACCATAGACACCGGGCAAAGGGTAAGGGTAGCAGCTGACGGCACTTGAGGTTCAAGAGTGAGGTGTCCCTGGATACTTCACCTCTTGCACCCGGCCTCACCTTGCACAACGGGCCCCCCGCCCTGGGTGAGTTCTATTATATTATCCTCATATGACTTTATTATCTATCCCAATGGTGAGGGGTTATATTTCGTTTTAGTGGCTGTGGATTATTCCCATTAACCCTTTCATATACGTGACTCTAGCAGCATCAGTATTTTTGGGTTCATTCCCTTGTTTTCCAGATCCTGTGATGGTACAGGGTAACGAAGAGTACGAGATACAGGCTTTACTGGATTCCCGTCTTTCGAGAGGTAAAGCCCACTTCTTGGTCCACTGGGTACCCCTGAAAGATATTCATGCTCCAGGACTCCTCAAACGCTTCCGAAAGAAGTTTCCATCAAAACCATGGAAGGATCGTCCTGAGGCCGATCCTGAAGGGGGGGGTACTGTGAGGATTCAGGGATCGCGGCATCCGCGCCCTGGTTCCTCTTCAACTGCGGTTACCCCCGCTGCCGTGGCACGCGCCCCTCGCTGGCGTCACTCACCTCCGGTGGCTATGGGGGTTCCCCGCCGTTCTCTGCGTCCTTGGGTTCCTGCGGGGTCTGCATGCTCTCACGCGGCCGCCATGTTTCCCGGCCGCGCACCTAAACAGCACGCGCCGGGTGAAGATAATTTATTCACTGCTCTTGCAGTGAAAACCCGCCCCCAGCACACTAATAGGACCTCCTGCCAAAACAATAGTCCTCACCTGCCTGCCAATCAAAGGGACCTATCCAGGATGGCTCCACGCATTCCTCAAGGCCTGCCTCCACCTCTGATTGGTCAGCCACACTTTATAATGCCTGTCCTTCCTCTCACTCATTGCTCGACATAGTTTTCCACTTGGATACTACTCTGGCATTCTCTCTCATTCTCTCAGGTACGACTTGGCTTGGTGGACGTCTTTCTCTGGCTCTCGACCCCTGCTTGGACAACGACCTTCCGGTATTCTCCTATCCCTGACCTTGGCTAAAACGATGGCACTTCTACACCGGTACCGGCAAGTATTGCTAGCTAAACGTCACCTGGCCTGGCAACGCCTAATCTCCACACTCCGGACACGCTCCTTTTGCTGCGGGTGCATGCCCATATACGTTCCTCACCTCAGTAGAAGGGACGGGTCTGGTCTGCAGCCAGTACCGGCGTAACATTATGTCGAGCCCACAAAACGCAGACCAGACTGATGTGGACTCTATGATGACGGCCATGTATCAACAAATCCAGGCCTTAATGGATCAAGTGGCTCTCCTCTCCCAACAGGTACAGGACCATTCTCTACAGGCACCACCTACGGCTGCACCGCCGGCGCAGTCTGATTCAACATCAACTTTATCCTAAACTCCGAAGATTCCGGCTCCGAGGCCCTACGCAGGGGACCCCCACGCTTGTCGTGGCTTTCTCAACCAGTGTGAGATCCAGTTCGAGATGGATCCGCAGCTGTATGCTACTGGCCGGAAAAAGGTAGCCTATGTATATAGTCTGCTCACAGGTAATGCACTGGCATGGGCCTCCCCGATCTGGGAACTACGTCCCGATATTACCCGAGATTACGCAGCCTTCAGACGAGACTTTCGACAGGTCTTCGATACCCCCGCACGACAAGAGACTGCTTCTGATTCCCTGCTGGAGCTTACACAGGGACGTCGACCTGTGGCCCAATACGCCTTGGAATTCAGAACCATAGCAGTTGAGACTCGTTGGGATCAGGAGGCCTTAGTCTCCGTCTTCTGGAAAGGCCTATCGGACTCCCTGAAGGATGAACTTGCTTCTCAACCCAAGCCAGGACTGCTGGGGGACCTCATCCCCCTGGCCATTCGTATGGACCAGCGTCTTCAGGTACGCCACGCTCAGCGTCAGCAACCCCGGTCTACGCCTTTCCGTGCTCCCTTCTCCAGGTTCTCTTCTACCCCGAGACCCGTCTTCTCCCCGCTGCCTGCGCTGGAGGCCCCAGAGCCGATGCAACTCGGAGTCCAGCAACCTCGGGCACCGTTACGACAACTTAGCTCTATCGGAGAGACGTGCCATCATTGCGGATCTTCTGAGCAGCGCACTCGTAACAATCCACCATCTCCGGGAAATGACCAAACCCAGTGAGTACGAAGGGGTGCTCCCTGGGTGCTAAATCTCCTTGTCCCTCATCCAGAAGGGAACTTCCTAAAAGATTGACCATTCCCGTCTTCCTTTCTGGCCCGACCTTCCGCACCTCCACAGCAGCATTTATCGATTCTGGCGCAGGAGGAAACTTCATGGATCAGACCTTTTCTGAACAAAATGAGATTCCACTTTCCAAGAAGAACTCCCCCGTTGCCTTGGTCGGGAGTGATAATCGGCCTCTCACTCCGGCTTATATCTCCTTGGAGACCGGACCTATCACCCTCTCTACTCATTCCCACAAAGAGACTCTGGGCTTTGACGTGATTCATGCCCCGGGAACACCGATCACGCTCGGCTTGCCCTGGTTACAGAAGCATAATCCGCTCATCGATTGGGTATCCCCTAATCCTATTGACTGGAGGTCAAGGTCAGAGGAATCTTCCTTGCCTACCGAGCGACCATCCTTTCTTTTAGCTAACACATCCAGTTCTCTGAGGGAGTTACCTTCTCCATACGCAGAATTTTTGGACGTTTTTAGCAAGAAACAGTCTGAACTCCTACCCCCTCATCGTTCCTACGATTGTCCGATTGATCTGGTACCTGGATATACCTTGCCAAAGGCCAAATCTTACCCTCTCTCGTTGCCCAAGACGGAAGCCATGGACGAATATATTCGTGAGAATCTTAAGCGGGGCTTTATACATCATTCCAACTCCCCTGCGGGGGCCGGATTCTTCTTTGTCAAGAAGAAGGATGGTACTCTCAGACCATGTATTGATTACCGGGGTTTGAACCCTATTACGGTGAAGAATCGTTATCCACTCCCACTCATCTCCGAACTCTTTGATAGACTTCAGGGGGCCAACCTCTTTACTAAACTCGACCTTCGTGGGGCATACAACCGCATCCGCATCCGTGAGGGTGATGAATGGAAGACTGCCTTCAACATCCTTATTTTTTCTCAAAACTTACAGGACCATATCATCCACACGAAGTTTGTACTTTCACGCCTCCGAGAGAACCGGTTGTTTGCTAAAATGGAGAAATGCATTTTTCACCAGTCTACCACTTCCTTTCTCGGATACATCATCTCCAACAGAAGCTTGGCCATGGACCCAGAGAAACTGAAAGCCGTCGTGGATTGGCCGCAACCCAATTCCCTCAAATCTATTCAACGATTTTTAGGTTTTTCCAACTATTACCGGAAGTTTATCCGGAATTTTTCTACCATTGTCGCTCCTATCACGGCACTGACCCAAAAAGGTGCAGTTCCTTCATCTTGGTCTCCACAGGCAGTCACTGCATTCGAAACGCTGAAACAAGCTTTTGTCTCTGCGCCCATCCTTCGACACACGAACACTAATTTCCCATTCACCCTAGAGGTTGACGCTTCGGACTGTGGGGCTGGTGCGGTTCTGTCTCAGAAATTTTCTTCCCAGGATAAACTTCATCCTTGCAGGTTTTTCTCCAAAAAAATTTCTTCTGCAGAAAGAAATTATGACGTGGGCAATAGGGAACTTTTGGCCGTCAAGTTGGCCCTTCAAGAATGGAGGCATCTTCTGGAGGGGTCTAAAGAGCCATTCACTATTCTCACGGACCATAAACACTTATTGTATATTGAGAATGCCCGTCGTTTAGGTCCTCGCCAAGCCCGCTGGTCGTTATTTTTCTCCAAATTTAATTTTGTTCTCTCATATATTCCCGGCACTAAGAACGTCAAGGCGGATGCCCTCTCCAGGCAATACACTTCTAAAGAGAGATCGGAAAAGACAACCGAGTCCATCCTCCCTAAACAAAAAATCTTAGCAGCTTTAGCGTTCAAGAATCTTGAGAAGATCATCAAGTCACAAGAGAATCTTCCGACCGGTCTTGAGGTTCCAAAAGACTCTTTGTACGTAGAACCCAAATTCATTCCTGAAATACTGGACTGGGGACATGCCGTCCGTTCGGCAGGGCATCCAGGATTCAAGAAGACGTTGGATCTCATCCGTCGCACTTTCTGGTGGCCTAATATGGTTAAAACCATTCTTGAATTTACATGGTCCTGTCCGGTATGTGCGCGTAACAAGATTCCTCGTCAGAAACCTCAGGGTCTTCTCTTACCCTTACCTATTCCGGAGCGTCCCTGGTCCCACATATCGATGGATTTTATTGTGGAGTTGCCTAGGTCGAATGGCATGAACACCATTCTTGTGGTAGTGGACCAGTTTTCCAAGATGGCACATTTTATCCCTCTCAAAGGTTTACCCTCCTCACCCGCCCTAGCTGATATTTTCTCCAAAGAAATTTTCCGTATCCATGGGATTCCCACATCCATCGTGTCTGATCGGGGCTCCCAGTTCGTCTCCAAATTCTGGAGGAATTTCACCAAGAGACTGGGTATCTCATCTTCCTTTTCTTCTGGATATCACTCTCAATCCAACGGACAGACCGAGAGGGTTAATCAATCCCTCGAGAAATACTTAAGGTGCTTCATCTCTAATTCTCAGGATGACTGGGCAGAATTACTTACCTGGGCTGAGTACGCCTTTAATTCTTCCAGGAATGAGTCTACCCGTGAGACCCTCTTCTTTATCAACTACGGATTCCATCCGGCTCGCCTACCTATTTCTAAAGACGCCTCTGGAGTACCAGCCGTGGACGAGCATATTGCTCTCCTACAAGACTCTTGGTCCAGAATCCAATCTGCATTACAAAAGCATCCTTGACATCTAAAACCCAGGCTGATCGTCACCGTCGTCCGGCACCCAACTACAAACCCGGGGACAAGGTTTGGCTATCATCCAAGAACATCCATCTCAAAACTCCGTCCCTCAAATTGGCTCCTAGATTTCTGGGTCCCTTTTCCATCTTGGAGCAGGTAAATCCGGTTTCCTTCCGACTCCAACTTCCTCAAAGCATGAGAATTCCGAATGTCTTTCACACCTCGCTTCTCAAGCCATTCATCTCCAGTAGCCTCTTTCCGGACCACACTTCTAAACCAGATCCTGTGATGTGAAAATAGAGATGAGGCGGTCACAGCATTTGGAGTCCAGCCGGAGAATAGTAAAAATAAAATCAGCTTTATTAGAACATGCTGTACATCACAGAAGGGGAACTCTGACGCGTTTCGTCCCTGTCTGGGACTTTATCAAATAAAATCTTTGATAAAGTCCCAGACAGGGACGAAACGCGTCAGAGTTCCCCTTCTGTGATGTACAGCATGTTCTAATAAAGCTGATTTTATTTTTACTATTCTCCGGCTGGACTCCAAATGCTGTGACCGCCTCATCTCTATTTTCATATCTGCAATCATTTCGGCTGGTGCACGCAGACTCCTCACCATTGTTTTCCTGATTTTGAAGCGCTGACGTCAGACCCCACACAGGAGCAGCCGCGCTGGAGCCCAGTGAATGCAGTGACGCATCGGCGGCTCCTCCTTCAAGTAGGAAACGGCGCGCGCCGGTTCAGAACCGGCTGGTCTCCACATGGGTGCTGTGTCGGCATGTGATTAACAAACAAGACGCCACCGCGAACGTCTCCGTTGTGGGGAAGACGCCAGAGAAGATGCCTCAGCGGGACAGCTACCATTTCAATCGTGGAAAACAGCTTACAGAAAGACTTTGCAGCATACCATAGACACCGGGCAAAGGGTAAGGGCAGCAGCTGACGGCACTTGAGGTTCAAGAGTGAGGTGTCCCTGGATACTTCACCTCTTGCACCCGGCCTCACCTTGCACAACGGGCCCCCCGCCCTGGGTGAGTTCTATTATATTATCCTCATATGACTTTATTATCTATCCCAATGGTGAGGGGTTATATTTCGTTTTAGTGGCTGTGGATTATTCCCATTAACCCTTTCATATACGTGACTCTAGCAGCATCAGTATTTTTGGGTTCATTCCCTTGTTTTCCAGATCCTGTGATGGTACAGGGTAACGAAGAGTACGAGATACAGGCTTTACTGGATTCCCGTCTTTCGAGAGGTAAAGCCCACTTCTTGGTCCACTGGGTACCCCTGAAAGATATTCATGCTCCAGGACTCCTCAAACGCTTCCGAAAGAAGTTTCCATCAAAACCATGGAAGGATCGTCCTGAGGCCGATCCTGAAGGGGGGGGTACTGTGAGGATTCAGGGATCGCGGCATCCGCGCCCTGGTTCCTCTTCAACTGCGGTTACCCCCGCTGCCGTGGCACGCGCCCCTCGCTGGCGTCACTCACCTCCGGTGGCTATGGGGGTTCCCCGCCGTTCTCTGCATCCTCGGGTTCCTGCGGGGTCTGCATGCTCTCACGCGGCCGCCATGTTTCCCGGCCGCGCACCTAAACAGCACGCGCCGGGTGAAGATAATTTATTCACTGCTCTTGCAGTGAAAACCCGCCCCCAGCACACTAATAGGACCTCCTGCCAAAACAATAGTCCTCACCTGCCTGCCAATCAAAGGGACCTATCCAGGATGGCTCCACGCATTCCTCAAGGCCTGCCTCCACCTCTGATTGGTCAGCCACACTTTATAATGCCTGTCCTTCCTCTCACTCATTGCTCGACATAGTTTTCCACTTGGATACTACTCTGGCATTCTCTCTCTCATTCTCTCAGGTACGACTTGGCTTGGCGGACGTCTTTCTCTGGCTCTCGACCCCTGCTTGGACAACGACCTTCCGGTATTCTCCCATCCCTGACCTTGGCTAAAACAGCAATGACGACGGCACTTCTACACCGGTACCGGCAAATATTGCTAGCTAAACGTCACCTGGCCTGGCACCGCCTAATCTCCACACTCCGGACACGCTCCTTTTGCTGCGGGTGCGTGCCCATGTACGTTCCTCACCTCAGTAGAAGGGACGGGTCTGGTCTGCGGGCAGTACCGGCGTAACACAGAACTACTGCAGTTTGATTAATAAAACTCTTAGGGTTGTCATTAAGAATGTAAATTGCAGATTTTCCTTAAAAAACTAAGCAATAATAAAAACGTAAACAACATAATCAAATTATCAACAAAGTATCAATTAAATAAATGACTAGGCTTATTGTGTCAATACTTGATCCCCCTCATATCTACTAATCTTGTTCTGCTGCTCTTTCGTTTTTTTTTTTCTTCTTGTCTTTGTATATTCAACTACCGTACTTATCTTGTTACTTGAAAATTGCTAGATTTATTTAAGAACGAGTTAGGAATCAGCATTTTCTACAGAATCCTAGAAGTATTTTTGATTGTTTTTGATTGTTTCTTTGGAATTATTTTAGGAAATTGATTAAAGAAATTTCTGTGCAACAGAGTAAAAAAAAAAAAGATTAAGTATTTAGCAAAACATATAGCAGACATATAAAAGAGAGTTGGCAAAAACAATTAGTCAAGCTAAAAAAACAATGAGTTCAGATATGTATGTCTAGCCTAGATATAAACCGTAGCTGTAGTCTGGAATAGAAAAAATGGATAGACATACTGTACAGTAGTAAGAAATCAAGAAGGAAGGTCTTTGGTATAGGTGTAATTCATTTTACCACTTAGATCTTTTATACAATCCAGTACAATCACACACATGTTGTTTTTCACTATACATTTAAAAAATTTACAGAAATCATTAAAACAATGTTTATTATTAAAATAATAATCCCAGAAGGGGAACATTATTGTTTCTAACTGTATACCTCTGTTCATATAATGTAGTGTCACCACAACTCTGTGCCCCAAAATATACCTGAAAACGAGAGGTAATGCTCAATGTATTATTTCCTAGTAAAACAAAAGGGCATTATTGGCCAATAATGAAAAACGGAAGAGATTATTACTAGAAAAAGGCTTGATTCTAGGGCTCTATGGCCTATATACCAAGAGGTTCGTTAAGTCAGGGCTCCTACCCATCCGTAATCAAAATTGATAACAGACGTTCGTTTCCCTGAGTTTAACGGAAATCCACAAAGCTAATTTTATTCAAAACCAACAGCCGTTAACATGCTGTAGTGCATGTGTTAAGCATGTTTAATAAAGTTTAATATTTTAGGAGAAGTAAATATAAATCATGTATATAAATATTTAATTAACAATATGTTAGAAATGTGTATTTTAATGTTGGCAATAAATGTGCCAGATACACAACAGATTGATAAGCTTTAACAATCCTTTACTCACTTGATGTGAATGGTATTAAAGGCATGCTAAAGTTTAGCATCCTTTTAAGCTTCTAAGCCTAATTATTAATCATATATATATTATATCATTTGAGGAACAACCTTTACAGTTTAAACACATTATTTACACATTTTATGTTCTAATGAACAATGTTTTTGATATACTGTTTAAAAATTATTATTTTTCCCACCTGGGGCTACCTCACAGACAACCTGTAAAACTAGCAGTCTCAGAGCCTAATATCTCAGATCTAGAAACATCACAGAGCGAGGAGTAATTCATACCTTATTCAGGTGGAAGATCCAGCTGTGTCCCCTTCACCTGCTGCTGGCCCTTCATCAGCTATTAATTCCCATCTGGCCCTGTCTGTGGCCCCTCTGGCTACTCCTCTGGCCTGGCTTGTGGCCCCTCTGGCTGTTCCTTGGGCCCTGCATGTCGACCCTCTGGCTGCTCCTCTGACACTTCATGTGGCCCTTCTGGCTGCTCCTATGGCCCTGTCTATGGACAATCTGGCTGCTCTTCTGGCCCTGCTCGTGGCCATTGTGACTGCTTCTCTGGACCACCGTGTAACTCCTCAGGCTACTGTTATCTTCCTTCCTCCTGGCCCCTCTGTCTGCTGATATCTGTCAGCCTGTGGCCCCGACGGCTTCTGCCCCATCAGTGAATGCACAAATTCTATAGTCCCAGTAAGAATTGGAGACTGTTCAGCGGAAACAAGTGCACCACTTATCTCTTCAAATCAGAGATCATTGAAGGCAGCATTGTGAGGCTATTGGGGCTGTGACAGAGTGAAGTCAACTCCTATCAGTTACGCCTGGGAGACATATGTCTGAGTGCTTCATCCAGCACTCATAAGGGTTAACTCAGGTGGAAGTTAGGTAGTCAGGATGTAAGCTGACACCTGAGAGCCAGCAAGGTAGAAAAGGATCTTGTTACTAGCAGTAGCTGGCTCTCTCAGACCAGAGCACATGGATATATGTGCTGCTAGCCAGACGGATACAGCACACTACTTACTGCAACCAAAGTAAGATTTATTTCATTTGTTTTCATGACTGTTTAAAAGACTCTTACGGTTTGGTTATGGTTTAGCCAGCCAGCCTGCTAGATAGGCCTGCTGTGTTAGTCAGTTTTTCTCCCAACGTGGAGCAGGATTTATTTGTTTAAAGGGACAGTGTACCCGCATGTTACTGCACCGACACACTTTATTCGAGCAAATACCCAGTATGTACCTGGCAGATACCTGGAATGCGCCGCTCCTCACCTCTGACAAGCCCCGTTGCGTTTGCCTTCCCAGCCTGGGTTCATGCCTGGCTGACGGGCGGCTGATCTGTTAAATGATAATGATTAGGATTTAATAGGCTGCAATGCTTCACGTGTCTACCAGATGGCATAAATTCATGAATTGTAATGCAGTATATATATATATACTGTGCAGTATTGCAGCCAGCGGGAATAAAATGCTTCAATCCCTGCCTGGAAAATAACCCAATGCACTCGGGCAGAAAACAGTCACAAACCTCAATACACCCGGGTATACCCGAATTCGTGGGACTAGCCGAGCTCGAATAAAGTGTGTCGCCAGTGTATTTGCTGTGGAGAAATAAAGCCACTGAACGTTTTCATTTATCCTGAAACTACACGTGTGGCCTGTTCCCTGACCTCGGCTACTGGCCGTCCTGTCACAGGGGCACAGAGGGCCTCTGCACAGGCCATGAGTGGTCAGATAACTGAACTTGTTAATGTCAAACAGCAGGATATAAAAGTCCTACGTCCACACTCCTTAGTCACCACGACAACTGTGAATCAATCAAGTGGAGAATCAACTCATCTTGATGCTGAAGTAACACTGTTACAGCAGCCAAGACGTGGATTAAAGCACTAGAGTGGGAGCTGAACCATCACTCCAGAAAGGACAAAAGGTCAGTCTTCATCTATATATTTTTGCTAACACAACTGTGTATTATTTATTTTTGTTTAAAATGCTGTATGAATAATGTGATGTAACAGTCATTATTAACATTATTATTTTGAGAATTTTGTGTCTGTTATAATTATTTGTACTTAACATTCTTGCATTACGTTACATATTTGTAAGGACACACACACCATATTGTGGGATATTCTCAAAAGGTATAATGTCATACAGTATACAGTTGTGGCAGCTTTTATTCTCTCAAATCACCGGTTTGTCCCTGGCTGGTTCCTGGAATGCGACGCTGTTCACCTGGCGCATGCCGCGTTCACCGTGCATTGCCAGCCATGGGTCATGCCCGGCTGATGCGTTTATTGATAATTGTTCGGATTTTAATAGGCTGCAATGCTTCGCGTGTCCGGCAGATGGCAGAAATTCATGAATTGTAATGCGCCGAATCAGAAATGTGTCGGCTTGCAGGTGTTTCGTTTAAAAAAGATACTGTACCACAGTGTGCCTTTGTAACTTGGCCTTGGCCTTGAGACTGAAGGAAGAGGTTGCAAAAATGTATCAATTTAGGCTTTTCATATTAAAAGCCACCTGCTTCCATGGAGCAACCCTGATTCTATGGACGCAAGAACCCACTCACCTCTGCCATGCCTGCCATGCTGAAAAAGCGAAAGGCGGTTGCCGTTTCCACGCCAAGGGCAAAGCGACAGGCTAAGGCCAATAAAGAAAACCTTCTGCTGACCCCAAAGGTTAAGGGTTTTCTTAGACGTCAGCCTCATTATGTGAAGAAGATATACAGTAATACGCTCTCTACGCAAAACGAATGGCAGCCAACCCATCGAACCCGCAGACCACTTCCTCCCATATGCTTCGACGACTCTGCTGTAGCTGTCCCGGAAATCTTCATCCCGTCTTCTCCACCCCCATCTTCTCCGGTTCCATCTGACGACGCTGCCGCCTCTGAAATCCATGGGTCACTGTCTCCTCTGCTCTTGGACGACTCTGCTTCTCACCCAGAAATCCAAAGGTCACC
Source organism: Ascaphus truei (assembly GCF_040206685.1). Taxonomy (NCBI): domain Eukaryota; kingdom Metazoa; phylum Chordata; class Amphibia; order Anura; family Ascaphidae; genus Ascaphus; species Ascaphus truei. The sequence goes on from NC_134487.1 coordinate 113,478,904, forward strand.
TTCTTCATCCCTCTTCGACGACGCTGCCGCTTCTCCTCTACTGGGTATACACAGGTCACCTCCTCCACTCTCCATCGATGCCGCTTCTGTCCATGGAACCCCCATCTCATCCTCCGTTGCACCCATCCCCCCAGATGTCCAGACGCCATGCACAAGAAGCAGCTCGTTAGACCGGATGCTGAATGGGATAAGTGTGGATCTCCCCGGGAATTCTATTGTGCTGGCAAAGATAGATCTGCTTCTGGAGACAATGCTAAATGTGGAGCAACGGATGCTACAAATGGAGCAACGGATGGACCAATGGATAGAGAAGATAGAGGCTGACATTGCGGGCATACATTATTTGCTCGGTGCTAATGCCCCTGTTTCCCCCGATGCCGGAGAAGGAGGGTGACATGGATGTGATGAATGGGACCATCGACCCCCTTCCATCACCAAGCGCCCCCCCTCCACCAGAAGATGTAGTGTACATGTATGCCGTGTAGGAAGACATGACAACCCCGTCAAGACCACGCCAGGAGACAACACGACGACCTAGACCGGAGGAAAGCTTCCTCCCAGACAACCTACCATCGGCCGTCGCCACAAGCACACCCGCTCCCAAAAGACCTACACCAGCTCGCAACGAAACAGTGCCCGACATCAGTGCGATCTGCCACCGGGGCTCAGGGAGAAGTATAGGGTGATGAGTGCTGGTGTACCCCACAAGTATAGGGTGAAAATCATCAAGAAGCGCAAATCATGTGGAAAACAAAAGAAGACAACAAACTTATGGTGCAGTATTGTGTGAATTCTGTGTGGTAAATGGCTTAGTTAGGTGTTCAGAATACTCACAAACGTGAGAGGTAAGTGTACCCCACAAGTATGCCTTTATCATTTTTAAGCACCATTTTCCCTACACGTTGTACTCCGAGTGGGTGTTCAAAGTGAACTACGAAGGAAATCGCGTTAAAAAGGCCCTTCCTGCCAATTTAAGGAAAAACATTGTGGAAGAAATGCGGCGCTTTTATGCAGTTACAGATCCTGTAATGAAAGGCGTTCGAGACTGCATTAATGGCGTTTTGCGCCATGCAAGGAATCGGCCATGGACGGACAATGTGGAGGACTTTCAGTGAGACCATACTGTTGTGCTGAACTGTATTGTACTGTACATGTTTTGCCCTACTGTACCTACTGTACTTAAACAAAGGAGATGTTGTTGTGTGTTTTTTTTCACAGGACATGCACAACTCCAGTCCCTGAGGGCCGCAAACAGGCACAGTTTTCAGTGTTACCCTGAAAACCTGCCCTGTTTGCTGCCCTCTAGGACTGAACTGGTGCAGGTCTGACTGACAGTGTTGCGCACCATCCCACTGTACTGTACTGTATACAGTACTGGGTTTCTTTAATAAAGGAGATGTTACTTTAAGTGTTTCAACATTGTACAATGTATTATTGTGTGTTGATGGTTAGAATTGCTGTGCACTTTAAATGTTTTAACATTGTAAATAAAGGTTTTTGTACTGACTCCACCAATAAAAGAACATGTTTAATTGCCTCACATTGTTTCCATTTGCTCCTTTGACAGTGTAACAAATGTAGAGTCTTGCTGCACTGTTTTTTTACTGCCTGGTCACGCAATTGGCGTAGGAACTACGGCAACTGGCGTGGGAACTAGGTCAATTGGCGTGGGTACTTCTGTTCTAGGGCACCTAGAAATAAAATTCATTTTGCCCCTAGATGTTAGGAACCCCCTCACTTGACCCCAACAGGGTCCGAGCAGTAATGGCGACGAGAAAGGGTCACGCCGGCAAGGAGGGTCCTACCATTGAGCGTAATGGTGGAGAAAGCTTTGAAACTGCTAAGTCAGAATGAGCAGAAACCTGGAACCCACAACTCCGGTTCTGTTCGACCTAGAGGGCTCAGATTCGGTCACCATGTAGTCCTAGTTGCGTCAGGATTGCATGGCAAATTGCGACCCTCTCGTGGCAACAGAACAGAGTCAGGGTGATGTTAAATTTCAGGTTTCTGCCATTGACTTGCATGGCAGAAAAAAAGCCACTTTGGTAATGTGCTTTTAAACGGTTCCGGGGGTCGTGCAAGGCTGATATTTTACCACTATGGCAAGGGTCCTCCCGCATGAGGACCAGGTAAATTTCAACCCGCTCAGACTCACAGAACGGGTTATTTTACATTATATTCGCGCAATTGGCGTGGGAACTACTTAGGGCCACGGTCAAGTTCACGGGCAATTGGCGTGGGAACTTCTGTTCCAGGGCACCTAGAAATAAAATTCTTTTTGCTCATAGATGTTAGGCACTGTATAGCACTGTACAGTATATTGTAGAAGACAAATAATGACACGATACTGAACATGTACAATAAATGCATAGTTTTATTTATTCGGGTTTATTACACAGTATACTGTACGGCCGGAAAACATCAGCATACAGTACAATATTATACATCGAAATCCCCCCATTAGCCGTTTTCTTTTCTGATGAAAAACAAAAAGAAAAGTTTTAATGTACAGTAATGGTCAGCCCCCTAAAGAAGTACCCAGCCAGCCCCACCAAAATAATACGGCAACAAGACAGTACTCACCATAGAATTAAAATTCATTTTCCCCCAGATGTTAGGAACCCCCTCACTTCACCCCAACAGGGTCCGAGCATGTACAGTACTGTACTTTAAAATAAATTAAATATACAATTTTACTATTACTGCGCGCGCGCACGCACGCACAGACTGTGTACTGTAGGTTGAACCGCGAAGGTATTAGACTTCAAAGACAACAGCTCGCAAATGCCCCCATGCGTTTTTACACGGCATTGCAGTATTGCAGCCAGCGGGAATAAATGCTTAAATCACAGCCGCGAAAATAACGCAATACACCCCGGGAGAAAACGACACAAAACCGCACATCACCGGGATATTCCGAAATTTGCGGAGCTAGCCAAGTTAGAATAAAGTTGGTCGCTACTGTATGATTTGCATTACTTGGGTTCACAAGGTGAAGGGTAGGTGGTTATTTTGTTAAGGAGTTTACATTTATTAAAAGCAATGTGGCGATCACAATTATATTGTAACTTTAGTTGGCTGTTGCCAATTGTTGGATATTTTAGAAGATTAAATGAAATATATATAGAGGGCTATTTTGATGTACATCTGTCCTTTGTATGCTAATGCAGGATGTGACTGCAGGAATTGGCAAACATACAGTACTTGAAAACAAAAAAAATAAGCGCAAACAACACCACTTTAACAGATAAAACAAATATACTGTCCTTAAGAGAGTGCAGCTCCCGAAACAGGACTCAATCCCAATCCAAACAGCAAACGATGAAAAACAGCAGGTGCGCAAATTTCATCAGGACATGGAAGAAATAAAAACACCAAATAGTGCAATACTGTATAATTCAACAGTAGAGAAATAATACTGAAGACTCTATAGATTTTGCACTCACGTGTTAAACGTGATAATCAGGCAGTGTGGTTGTTAGGAGTAACCAACTCTGAATGTATCCACGTGAAACCCAGTGATTTAGAGTGGCGCTTTAACACAGTGCAGGTGGTCTAAAAAAAATTATAAATATAAGTGGTGAAACTGAAAAAACTCTCAACCTTCCAGGGAATATACACTGATTCCCTCACAAAACGTATGGATCCAGGGGGAGGGAAGGGAGCAGGATCGTCAGGAACACCCAGAAAGAAACATATAAATACAGATCATGGTGTGGTATGAAAATACATATGAGTCAGAAATCCGGAATTACTTGGCTCTTATGAATAACCTACTTACAAGATGTAAGGTTTAAACCAGCGTTTGTATAAGTAAAGATGAATATACTGGCTCTTCTATTTGGGATCGCAGACTGCAGCAGACTGGTAGTTTAAATGGTATGCCTGCTGGGACCTTCACTTTCACAGTACAGCAATCGCATTCGTTCAGAGAAGAGAGGAGAACATAGGGTTTCACCAGGTAACACCAGACAGCTGTTTCGACCTTGATGGGTCTCATCAGTGTGGGGTTGATTTTTTGAAACCCACACTGATGAGACCCATCAAGGTCGAAACAGCCGTCTGGTGTTACCTGGTGAAACCCTATGTTCTCCTCTCTTCACTGAACGAATGCGATTGCTGTACTGTGAAAGTGAAGGTCCCAGCAGGCATACCATTTAAACTACCAGTCTGCTGCAGTCTGCGATCCCAAATAGAAGAGCCAGTATATTCATCTTTACTTATACAAACGCTGGTTTAAACCTTACATCTTGTAAGTAGGTTATTCATAAGAGCCAAGTAATTCCGGATTTCTGACTCATATGTATTTTCATACCACACCATGATCTGTATTTATATGTTTCTTTCTGGGTGTTCCTGACGATCCTGCTCCCTTCCCTCCCCCTGGATCCATCTGAATGTATCCAGACAGGTACTTCGTAATATCACAGGCAGTATTCCAAAGACGGGAGGGAAAATCCACATATAGAAGGAGAAAAGCAAAAATAGTGTAATATTGCTTTAATATTTAAAAAACACAAAGTATTGCACTTACATAAGTGTCTTTGTGGTGAGCATTCAGACCACCCTGGGTCAATTGGACGGATAGCACTCCAAACAGCAACAGCTTCTGCTCCACAGCCGATACAGCACTGGGCTGGATGATGCTGTCCTCCGGTTTGAATGTTCCCAACAAAGTGTCCCTTAGTAGTGCACGACTCTGCCCTACGCGCGTTTCAACTTGCAAGTCTTCCTCATGGGGTAATTAGCTTATGTAAGTGCAATACTTTGTGTTTTAAAATATTAAAGCAATATTACACTATTCTTGATTTTCTCCTTCTATATGTGGATTTTCCCTCCCTTCTTATGGAGTACTGCCTGTGATATTATGAAGTACCTTTCTGGATACATTCAGAGTTGGTTACTCCTAAAAATATACAGTACTGCCTTGTAGAATCTCAAGTGACATTTGGAAAACAAATGAGGTACGGGGTGCAAGGTAAGTTGGAAGCCAAATTACAAAGCACACATTTATATGTGTCATTATGATAACAAAAATAAATATATTAAATCCCGAACAGAATTTTTTTTTATTAACAATAGTGTAACAATAATGTAGCCAACAATTTTTAATATACTGTACACTTCAAACATAAACACACAGAGCAGGTAACATAACGTAACATAGTTAGCAGGTCTTTTTCATATTGCTGAGTTTATACAGATCCAATGTGATCATTCTCCCTCCTAATATAGAGATAAATTATCAATCTAAGATAGATTATTTTGTTTGTTTATTAACTTTTTCCAGCTTGTCTCAGCTATTTTGGAGGTTAGTGGCGCCTTCCCACCAGGGTTTAAGGTCGCCCCTTCCCACTCCAAGTTAGCAGGTCTTTTTCATATTGCTGGGTTTATACAGATCCAATGTGATCATTCTCCCTCCCAATATAGAGGTAAATGAGAATTGTAATCAGGTAGTGTTAGGACCTGCAAATTTGGTCATGCCTTTATGTGGCTTGCAGGCTTATTATGCTTTGGCCAAAGAGTTTAACTAAATAACCCTTTTTAAAGAGAATATAGGTATTTCACAGTGTATTTTTGTCATATTGGATGTAGCTTTGTGCTTCTCTGTCTTTTGTTGTATTCTCTATTGCTCCCCAGAACACAGGTCCTTGCCTGGGTCTCACGCCCCTTCATTTTGGCAGACTAGGGCTCAGCAGGAACTGATCTCTTATCCCTGAAGAAGTAGCATTGTCACTATGAAACGCGTTGGATTATTGCCTTTTATCATTATTGCTATTTTTAGCCTTTCTTGGTCCCCTTGTAGCACTGTGTGTTTGTGCACCTAATCCAGTGTCTTGCTTATGCGACGCACAGCCGAGGAGCGGTTGCAATCAGCGGTGACGTCACTGGTCGGTGCACTACATATTAGATGTCTATTTGAGGAATATACTAGAGTTTTTACTCTTGTGATTCATCGACTGTTACTACAATTTGTTCTCAACTTCGGAACTGATTTAACTTTTGAAAAAAGAGAACTGCCCTTACTGATGGGACGTATGCTCCAAGATGGATTTATAGTGCCACTGATGAGAGAGGTCGTCGTCCTTGAGGAGCCGTGATGACATCCAGAAACCATCGAGGTCCACTTACCTGAGGGATCTGTTCCTCTGCGGAGTCCCGACGATTGGTAACCTCTGAGTTGATCACATGCAATGCTTATATTCAACTGATTTTATGTACGCAGAACACTTACCCTTATTTTAATTCAATTATATTTGATATACTTCACTATTTGCGTTTTTTGCGCTGTTTTCTTTTGTTTTTAATACAGGATACTATTCAGGAATACCTAATGGAAAACAAAATCATTAGTAATAGTCAGCATGGATTTATGAAGGATAGATGTTGCCAAACTAACCTTATTTGTTTCTTTGAGGAGGTAAGTAGGAATTTAGACCAGGGTAATCCAGTTGATGTGGTCTACTTAGATTTTGCAAAGGCTTTTGATACGGTTCCACACAAGAGGTTGGTGTACAAAATAAAGGAAATTGGACTCAGTAATAATGTATGCACCTGGATTGAAAACTGGTTGAAGGATAGACAACAGAGAGTTGTCATAAATGGACATTTTTCAGGTTTGGCTAAAGTCATTTGTGGAGTACCTCAGGGATTGGTACTGGGACCCCTGCTTTTTAACTTAATTATTAATGACCTTGAAGTTGGCATCGAGAGCAAAGTCTCCATCTTTGCTGATGATACTAAATTGTATTCGAAACCAAAAAGGGATGATGCCGAAATCACCCTAAGATCCCTGTTTGCTGCACTGTGTCTAATAGCATATATACACGTACGAATAAATAGTCTAATTTAAGTACGTATTACAAAGGATAGATATAGATGACTAGTAGTAAATGCTCCCCACACAGTAGGACAACAATTTGCTAATAAAAGCCAAAACTAGTGGCCAAAAATAATACATTTTTATTAGAATGACAACAACGAAATAGTGATAATTATATACAGTGCTTTAAAATAAATATTTCCCATAAAAAGTAGGTGGGTAATCACTATCATTAGCATATTTGAATCTCACGACCACAGTGATAATTTAGAACACAGTTAACCCAAGATCGTCTGGGTCTTTTGATGGCTTGATAGAAATAGGGTCTTAGTATCACATAGATGGATTTGGTCATATAGTAATATTAGTACTCTGTACAGTATATACCGATAACCCACAACCCAGTCAAATGTGGTGGGTAGTTAAATCAACATGTATCATCTACAGCATAGGTGGATACAACCATATAGTTGAGCTACAAGATCCATATGTAGCCATAACACATAACACAATTAGATGTAGTGAGCAGTTGAATCAGCATATATCAGGTGGTCCTAGTGTGCAGTCAACAAAACAAATGTATTATTCTGAGTCTCACTATTATCTGATTTCAAAGCCACACAGAAGACCACATATACTCTCAGCTGAATGATACCTCAATCAGTGTGCAGAAACGATTGGGAGCTCCAACATTTTCTACATTGATTCTTTTATATTGATCTTCCTTTTCATCTCTCCTCTTCCCCTCCCCCACCTTTTTTCCTCCCTCCCCCCCCCTTTCTCCCCCTCCTATTTTCTCTCTTCCTCGCTCCCCCCCTCCCTCCTCCCCCCCTTCCCCTGTGTCCATTTTTTCCTTCCCTCTTTTTCCCTCCCCTTTCTCTCTCCTTCCCTTCTTCCCATCCCCTTTCCTCCCTCTCCCCTCCCCCTCCCTCCCTCCTTTTTCCTTTTTCTCTTTCTTTATATATATTGTATATATTTTTTTCATGATGTCTATTTTTATTGGATTCTGTTGCTTATACTGTTATATTCATATATTCTGGTCATTATAACCTGCAATTTCATTGTTCAAATATTATTAACAAATGAGGTCATAACACCTATGCATAAAATGCATTTTCATGATAGGAATTACCCTAAAATTCTTTTGTATTGGTATTAATATTATAATTACCGTTTAAGGGTGTAGTATTATTATATATCCAATTATTATATTTCCATGTATTGTTGGATTTATACTTCTATCATGATCATGGTGATAAAAGAGACCCATATGTTTATAGAAGGAGTGACTGTTTTTGTTTTAGTTTTGTTTTTTTGTTTTTGCTTTATACATTCTTTAATATGTATTTGTTCAATATATATTTTTCAATAATTGTGTGTAAATTGGAGAGAAGATTTTAGTGGCAATTTATATGTCAGGAATAATACAGCCCCCGATTCTTGTTTTTATATTCATGTACATTTGTCTTTATATATTGTCACGATCAGGTATATAGGATTAATATTTGAAATATACTCTTTAAATATTCTAATTCCATGCTTTGTATCCCTTTACCTGGTTGTTTATTATAGTTACCTTTCTCCACCCTGTGACGCTCGATACACACTCCCCCCTCTTTGATTAGCCAGCTTAGCGATTGAATATTCAGCAGGTGGGAGTTACTGGGTGTGTGCCGAGTTGCCATTGGTCGGAATGCGGGGTTTGATGGGTATTTGAAGCCGATTTTTTGTCTTGTGTTTATGTTCTCTTTGACAAAGCATGGTGTATCGTGTGAAACGCATCAGAGTGGTTTTTGGGGCTGTCGGGTGTCAATAAAGCTTACACTTGAGTGTCTTTACCCTGGTCTGTGTTTATACCTGCGTGGGAGTTGCACCGCTTCATTTTCCTGGAACTTTTTGCCACTCAATTAGCAGGATCACACCGGATCAGCCATACGTCATACTACTTCAACAGTGAGTACAATACTTATCAAGGTCCTTACCCCATACAAGACTTACCTCATTCAAGAGGCTATTGGGGTGTCCGTTACACTGCTGTTTGGATATGTGCATCATAACAAGTTGACGGCTGTTCATTAAAGCAAATTTTACTATTGCTTTGGTTAGCATTGAGAAGCACCACTAGGGGGTGTGAGGCTCCCATTTCCTCTACATCATCCCTTTTTGGTTTTGAGTATGTCTTATAGGTTCCCTGTATGCACCAGTCTGTATTATCGGTTACATTAATAGGTGAGCGGTGAGGTCGAATTGTTGTACTAATACTAAATTGTGTAAGGTAGTAGAATCAGAGCAGGATGTAATTTCTCTCCAGAAGGACTTGGAGAGACTGGAAACGTGGGCAGGTAAATGGCAGATGAGGTTTAATACAGATAAATGTAAGGTTATGCATTTGGGATGCAAGCATAAACTGGCGACTTACACACTAAATAGGGATAAATTGGGGGAATCCTTGATGGAGAAGGATTTAGGAGTGCTTGTAGACAACAGGCTTAGCAATAGTGCCCAAAGTCATGCAGTAGCTGCAAAGGCAAACAAGAGCTTATCTTGCATTAAATGGGCAATGGATGGAAGGGAAGTAAACATAATTATGCCCCTTTACAAAGCATTAGTAAGACCACACCTTGAATATGGAGTACAATTTTGGGCACCACTCCTTAGAAAATACATTCTGGAACTAGAGAGAGTGCAGAGAAGAGCCACCAAATGAATAAATGGAATGAACAATTTATCTTACGAGGAGAGGCTAGCTAACTTAGATTTATTTACATTAGAAAAGAGGCGTCTAAGACAGGATATGATAACTATATACAAATATATTCGGGGACAGTACAAGGAGCTTTCAAATGAACTATTCATGCCAAGGGCAGTACAAAGGACTCAGGGGTGTCCCTTTAGGTTGGAGGAAAGGAGATTTCACCAGCAACAAAGGAAAGGGTTCTTTACAGTAAGGGCAGTTAAAATGTGGAATTCATTACCCATGGAGACTGTGATGACAGATACAATAAATTTGTTCAAAAAAAGGTTGGACATCTTTTTTAGAAAGGAAAGGTATACAGAGATACACCAAATAAGTATACTGTACATGGGAAGAATGTTGTTCCAGGGATTAATCCAATTGCCAATTCTTGGAGTCAGGAAGGAATTTATTTTTCCCTTTATGAGAAATCATTGGATGAAATAACCCTGGGGTTTTTTGTTTGCCTTCCTCTGGATCAATAAGTAAGTATAGATATAAGATAAAGTATCTGTTGCCTAAATTTAACATAGGTTGAACTTGATGGACATAAGTCTTTATTCAACCTCATCTACAATGTAACTATGTATACTGGGGAAACTCACTCGCATGCAGGGCCATGTGCTAAGGATTAACTCTAGCATTGTCTGCTATTACCAGGACTTGCAATGCTAGGCCAGAGGAATATAGCAGGGTGCTACATTTGCTTAGTAATTTTCTTTAGTTATCTACTTTAACAAACATAAACCAAGCAGCATGGACATTTAAGCATACAAATAATGTGCGCTCGAACATTTAATCAACCCTCTGATTTTGAATGCTTTTCCCTTCCTCGAATGGTGAACAGAAAACTTGTCAGGCTTGAGCATTTACAGCAACTGGATTTGTTGATTGGGATCTTCTCATATTTAGTAAGGACAGCATTGTGTTGGTACACAACTTTAATTTTAGATTGTAGCATGTTGAACTGTTTTGGGTAAAACCCTCAAAAACAATATCTCATTCATTTTGTTAAAGAGAACATAAAGCAGATAATCAACAACATTTCAAAATGTGTTAAGCTTTCTTTGTAGAAATCAGTAACAATGTGTCAGAATAAACAGTAGCACTGGTGAGCCAATTATGTTTAGCAATTAGGAAAGGTTTCCTAGAGTACAAATAATTGCCTCTACTTTAAATGACTTGGAAGTCTTCCATCTACTTCAGTTTGTGAAAGCTGTTCAAAGTGATTAAAAAACAGCTCTGTTATATTTCATGGCATCAGTAATGCCGGAGACATTTTGCTTTCCTCTTCTAATGAGGTGCATTAGTCAAGAACTAAATGACCTTTTGTCCCAGGATCAAGTGCCTACTCTGCAGGGACAAAAATCAGTATGGGATTATGGGGGTCATGCACTAAGCTCTGTCAAGTCGTTTTTAGAGTGCAAAGTGCTCTTAGAACGTGATGTTGCGCTGAACACGATGCACTAAGCCACGCAAACAGGCACTTTGCGCTCTAAAACTGACTTTTTTTCAGGAAATGTTTCTAAGTCCAACTTTGCTCGTTCGTTACCCTGTTTGCGTTAAATTCTACCCTTAAGCGGGATGCACTAAGCTACGTAACCTTAGCGCACGTGAAAGTTGCGTTCAACAGAACACTATTAACAGTTTTGATCAAAGGCGATCAGAAAGGTTCCCCCTCTATTGAGCACTCAATCCTGGAAAGTATAAAGTGGACTGAAAATCGCCCTGTAGTCATTACTACAAAAAACTGGTAAGTTGCCCAGTATCACCGCGGAAATCAAAAATAATAAAATTTTATTAATTCTACATAGAAAATGTTAAAAACACATATACATTGTTAAAATCCCTGTGCTGTGTGGCTAATGAGTAAGTAGTTCTTATATAGAGCAATAGTAATTGTATGCTTCTATATTCTCATGTGACATCCAATAAGCATCTACTAATGTAGTATGGCTACGTGCATATAGGTATTGATAATATATACCACGCCTATCAAATTAGGCTAGTGTGATGTTGTGGCGTGTGATCTGAAAATATGCTATTGCATAAATGGTTATTCACATAAACCTAAGTGGCAGAGTACATATCAGAATAACAGGTCAAAATCTCTCATGTTATACCTCTATCAGAGAGTACTTCAATGCAATGCTGTTGCAAAATCAATTGTTAGATTGAAGCTAGATTATCACTCCATTATATCATACAGGTGTTTGAATTGCAGCTATGAGTTAAATGCAAAATGAGGTATTTCTTATCTTTGCAGCTAACAGCGATATAATAGACTGCTACAATGATAACCAATTGCTTCTTGCATATGTAGGGAGTACCCCAGTACCACCGCATGTACAGTAATGTGACCACAATAGCCGATAGGGCCAACCATAAGCCACTATCCTAGAGACACAACCAAAATTACATGGAGGAATCCCTCACAAATAGATATGTATGTTGGTACAAATCAGTAACCAACACTGCCACAATATACAAGCCTGCTCGTAGCCGAACCCGATAGGATGTCGCCACTTGGAGTGACGTCACGAAAGTGACGCCCTACGTTCCCGACGCAACGTTTCACGTGTTTACCACGTTTCTTCAGGGGAGGAGGGATAAGAACATGTCCCCGTCGGTGAATGTTTTATACTCACAGAGGAGTATCTGGTTGGGCTCACTGCCTATGATAGGTGGAGTCTTAACCAATTAGCTACACGCATGTCCTAAGGCGTGGATACTAACATGTGTCCATAACTCATTGTTTTGCTTTTTAGGACTAATCGACATTGTCCATACAATTGTATGTGAGGCAAGCTAAGTGGGACTAAACTAAACCATCTGAATCAGGAGTTAGCCAATACATACCCTTACACAATGCTCCATATTAACAACCCTCCCCTTTAGTCCCACTTAGCTTGCCTCACATACAATTGTATGGACAATGTCGATTAGTCCTAAAAAGCAAAACAATGAGTTATGGACACATGTTAGTATCCACGCCCTAGGACATGCGTGTAGCTAATTGGTTAAGACTCTACCTATCATAGGCAGTGAGCCCAACCAGATTCTCCTCTGTGAGTATAAAACATTCACCGACGGGGACATGTTCTTATCCCTCCTCCCCTGAAGAAACGTGGTGAACACGTGAAACGTTGCGTCGGGAACGTAGGGCGTCACTTTCGTGACGTCACTCCAAGTGGCGACATCCTATCGGGTTCGGCTACGAGCAGGCTTGTATATTGTGGCAGTGTTGGTTACTGATTTGTACCAACATACATCTCTATTTGTGAGGGATTCCTCGATGTAATTTTGGTTGTGTCTCTAGGATAGTGGCTTATGGTTGGCCCTATCGGCTATTGTAGTAACATTACTGTACATGCGGTGGTACTGGGGTACTCCCTACATATGCAAGAAGCAATTGGTTATCATTGTAGCAGTCTATTATATCGCTGTTAGCTGCAAAGATAAGAAATACCTCATTTTGCATTTAACTCATAGCTGCAATTCAAACACCTGTATGATATAATGGAGTGATAATCTAGCTTCAATCTAACAATTGATTTTGCAACAGCATTGCATTGAAGTACTCTCTGATAGAGGTATAACATGAGAGATCTTGACCTGTTATTCTGATATGTACTCTGCCACTTAGGTTTATGTGAATAACCATTTATGCAATAGCATAGTTTCAGATCACATGCCACAACATCACACTAGCCTAATTTGATAGGCGTGGTATATATTATCAATACCTATATGCACGTAGCCATACTACATTAGTAGATGCTTATTGGATGTCACATGAGAATATAGAGGCATACAATTACTATTGCTCTATATAAGGACTACTTACTCATTAGCCACACAGCACGGGGATTTTAACAATGTATATGTGTTTTTAACATTTTCTATGTAGAATTAATAACATTTTATTATTTTTGATTTCCGCGGTGATACTGGGCAACTTACCAGTTTTTTGTAGTAATGACTACAGGGCGATTTTCAGTCCACTTTAGACTTTCCAGGATTGAGTGCTCAATAGAGGGGGAACCTTTCTGATCGCCTTTGATCAAAACTGTTAATACTATAACCATATCCTCCAGAGCACCTCTCACTTTACACAATTCTCTTGTTATACATGGTGATGCGGTCCCACTAATCTATGCTTTGTTAGTTTAATGAACATCTATTGTTCTATACTTGTGACCAGCTCCCTTTACCTAATTTAGGTTTGAATATTATAAAAGTCCGGATTAACTAAAATATTCTGGATTTGGATTTTGGTACATACCATGTCTAAATTCTTAACTGAAGGACAAGACATTGACCACTGGCTAGATGAAGCCTCAGAAATATTATCTACAACATATAAACCTGAAGTGGAGGGAACACAGCCTGACATAAACAGCTATTTTAGGAATTTAGAAAAGGCTTACAGCTCAAGAGCAAAAATCTGGTGGTAGGTTGCAAGCCTTGAAAATTATTTGAAAACAGAACTAGTCCCAAGAGGACTCAGAGTCAAGGTTCTTCTGTCCCACCAGATTACAGATACAGACTTCATAGCTAAATGGGAAAAAATCCTACTTCAATGTTCAGCACAATTGATGCAACATCTCTTTGAATATGAAACAAAAAGATTAAATCAGGTGAAGTCTGAATTAACAATTCTTAGAGCTGACATAATCAAATGGCAACCTGATCCACTCTTTGAAGGATTAGAAGATAAATTAAAAGCAAATATAGACAAATTCACAAAAGAGATCAAAGAGAGGAAACATAAAAAATTCCTCAGAGATTATGATGACTTTAAAGAAGGAAAAATTTTTCGTTTTAAACTGAAACATCAATCAAAAAAAGTTTACTCTAAGGCACAAGATTCATCCACAGAGTGGGAAGTCTCCGCTAGTGACTGTGAACAGGACACTACAACACATGCACAGGATACCACCAACACAAACAGTGACACTGCCTTCCCATTACCACAAAGATCAGGTCCCTCTTCCTCTATTTTAGAGAACACAGGCCTCTTCCCTATACCAACAACAAGAGGAAAACAAGGAGGGGAAAGGGCCACTTATCTAAGAGATCGAGAGAGATGGGCATACCAGGAACCATCCAAGAGGAGACATCCTCGGGGGCGGAGTCGACAACGCAGATAATCAATTTATCTAGCAAGACCCTGAACCCTAACCATATGAGTGTCTTGTCAAAGGGACTGTCTTTCTGCCCTACTAGCCAATTAGATATTTTCGATTGTATAAAAGATCTCAATTTGTTCTGTCGGAAATTGTCATTACATAAATTCTTCAAAAAAAGGAAACAGTGGCAATTAGCCAACACACCCTTACAACATCTAGGAACACAAGACCTAAACTATTTGGAGACCTGAGAGGATTTAGAAGTAGAGTGTCTCAGACCTAGTGGGGAAGGCCCTTACACGGATCTTAGTCAGAAATCCAAA
Organism: Ascaphus truei; assembly: GCF_040206685.1. Lineage (NCBI taxonomy): Eukaryota > Metazoa > Chordata > Amphibia > Anura > Ascaphidae > Ascaphus > Ascaphus truei. The sequence goes on from NC_134487.1 coordinate 113,493,916, forward strand.
TTTACACCGTCTATTGAAAGTTGTTCTAACATCCACGTTTTCAATCAACTGGTCACTAGGGATCTAATGACCCTTAGACCGGATAAAGGGATACAAAACTTAACCTATCAGGAAAGAACAGCTCTGAGAGATTTGGAGATGGACAAAACAATCATTGTTAAACCATCAGACAAAGGGGGGAACATTGTCATCATGAATGAGGAGGACTATATAAGAGAATCCAAGCGCCTTCTTTCAGATTCACAATGTTATTCCATCCTACGTACAGACCCCTCATCCTCTTATTTGAAAGAACTAAAGACCATACTGGACTTAGGTCTAGAGGAAAAACTTCTCTCAAAGAGTGAATATGAGTTTATGCTAATCAAAACACCTAGAACCGCTACATTTTACCACTGACCATAGATACACAAAGAGAAAGGACCTCCACCGGGGAGACCCATAGTGTCCGGGATCGGGAATATTACATCTAACACTAGTGTATATCTAGATAAAATCTTACGTCCATATGTCGAAACTTTACCATCATACGTAAAAGACACTACAGACATATTACGTAAACTGGAAGGTATTTACCTGGACCATGACTCTATTATGGTGGGTTTAGATGTGGAAGGACTGTACTCCAGCATTCCACATATGACTGGAATGGAAGCAACAGCTTATTTCTGAAAGCTAGGAGTACAGACTGCATACCTCATAACAACCTAATCTTAAAACTTTTGGACTATGTACTGACCCACAACTTCTTCATGTTCAACAATACACTGTATCATCAAATACAGGGTACCGCCATGGGGACCACATGCGCTCCCACCTACGCCAATTTATACCTAGGCTGGTGGGAGGAAACAGTGGTCTTCATGGAGGACAATGAGTCATACACTGAGCATGTGATTTTGTGGCTCAGATACATTGACGATATTTTCCTGATTTAGAATGGTACGGAGACACTCCTATACAACTTCATTGAAAGTTTGAACACAAACAACCATAATTTAAAACTAACGGTACAACTGAACAAAGACAAAATTGAATTTCTGGATATAAAAATATTTAGAACAGAGACCAATGGGATTGAGACAAGTATCTTTAGGAAACCTACTGCAACGAACAGCCTCTTAAGAGCAAACAGCCATCATCCTGAACATGTTATCACTGCTCCACAACTGAAGAATTTATCAGACAGGCAGCAGATATGTCCAAGAGTTTTCAAAATAGAGGATATAGCAACAAGCTTATCAAGAGAGCCTACCACAGGGCCTTAATGTCCTCAAGGACAGAACTCCTGTCTCCAAAAACGGCAGTGGAAAAAGATGAGATTATCAGGTTTATTTCAACATTTAACAACCAATCTAAACAAACCAAACATATCCTCCAAAAACAATGGGACATTTTGCTGGAGGACCCTGACTTACGCAAAATCCTGAGAGATACACCTACAACAGGATACAGACGTAACAAAAACATCAAAGACAGACTGGTTCACAGTCATCTAGATAGTCACCAGAGCAAAACATGGTTAGGCACCAAACCATGTGGATCCTACCCATGTGCAAGGTGCAAAGCCTGTCCGTTTATGCATGTCACAAAACAATTTATGGATTCAACCCAGAGTACCACATTTAAAATTAAAGACTTCATCAACTGCCTGTCCTGTGGAACAATATATCTAATGTCCTGCATACTGTATGTGGCAAGATGTATGTGGGTAAAACCCACAGACCACTTAAAACATTGGTATTGGAGCACATAGGGAGTGTACGCAATGCGACTGATACCCCAGTTGCGAGACACATTCTAGAACAGCACAATGGGGACCCTAAGGCTATGTCCTTTTGAATTTATTCCCAGAGACAAAAGAGGAGGTAATTAGGACCCACGGCTCCTACAACAGGAATGCCGTTGGATTTTTCAACTAAATACACTAGCCCCCAATGGCCTAAATGAAGGGTTTATCTACTCTCCTTTCATTTAATTTAGCTATACAGTACATCACTCCTTAGATATTTTCAGCAGCCATACTTGGTTAATTTGTCATACTATTGGCTAGTCAGTACATCCACTCCTAAACCTGTACATTACACATATTACATCATAAATAAATATTCTTTATTAACTATGACCTGCATTGTCCGCTAGGGGCAGGACTTTTATAATTGAGTCACATTCCTACATCCCTCACAAATTTGACATTTGCATAACTTAATGGTCTATGTGAACAATTTTGGCCTATAAAAGTGATTTTTTTACATACTAATCATTTACACCTAGACACTATCGTATTTTTGTATAGTAAAATTTTGACCTGTACTGTTCAGGTCTCCGTATATAAGTTGAATGCCTCTGATTGATATATTATAGAAGCCTCAATCACCCAAAACAGTACAGTACTTATTTATGGTTACACCAACTAAGTAATTATTGATAAATATTTTAATATATGGTTTGTTGGAATTGTATTGTATTTTACTATTGGTCAGTCAATACATTCATTCCTAAACCTGTATATTACACATATCACATTATAATTTAAGGTTTCATTTAATTATGACCTGTATTGTCTGCTAGGGGCAGGACTTAATATTATACTATAGTCACAATCCTACACCCCTCACCTATGTTTTATTAGTAATGACACTCTAATAGGGGATTTGATTTAGTTCATTCATGTATCACTAATATTATTAACCACATATGCCCATCACCAAGCACAACAATGCATGCTCCCAGCATATCAAATTATCACCTAGAAGGTAGTCACAGAGGTTTTTAGGAGATGCACCTATTAATGATATAAGCACATTATATATATATAGCATTTAATTATTTGAATATTATGTAACCTTAGATTGAGAATAACAATAACCCTGTATTTATAATCTCGCAACCATCTCAGCATTTTTGAGACATGACACCAATAAACAGGACAGGTTTTAGCATAATAATCAGACAACATACATATGTGCTGTTAAAATATTTACTACAATCTGAACCAGGAGTTAACTAATACTTACCTTAGCTAATGCTCCAAACTAACAACCTTCCCCATCAGTTGCACATTGCTTGCCCGTTCACACATTTGAATGCACTATGCCAGTTAGCATTTAATTTAATTTAACTAATATTATATAACTTTAGAATGTTAGTAATAACAACCCAACATATGGAATCGTGCAACCATCCCAGTATGCATGGGACCCGATATCAACAAACAGGACAGGTTTTAGCATAACAATCAGACAACACACATATTTGTTTGGATAAATTTATTACCATCTGAATCAGGAGTTAGCCAATACATACCCCTACACAATGCTCCATATTAACAACCCTCCCCTTTAGTCCCACTTAGCTTGCCTCACATACAATTGTATGGACAATGTCGATTAATCCTAAAAAGCAAAACAATGAGTTATGGACACATGTTAGTATCCACGCCCTAGGACATGCGTGTAGCTAATTGGTTAAGACTCCACCTATCATAGGCAGTGAGCCCAACCAGATACTCCTCTGTGAGTATAAAACATTCACCGACGGGGACATGTTCTTATCCCTCCTCCCCTGAAGAAACGTGGTGAACACGTGAAACGTTGCGTCGGGAACGTAGGGCGTCACTTTCGTGACGTCACTCCAAGTGGCGACATCCTATCGGGTTCGGCTACGAGCAGGCTTGTATATTGTGGCAGTGTTGGTTACTGATTTGTACCAACATACATATCTATTTGTGAGGGATTCCTCCATGTAATTTTGGTTGTGTCTCTAGGATAGTGGCTTATGGTTGGCCCTATCGGCTATTGTGGTCACATTACTGTACATGCGGTGTTACTGGGGTACTCCCTACATATGCAAGAAGCAATTGGTTATCATTGTACCAGTCTATTATATCGCTGTTAGCTGCAAAGATAAGAAATACCTCATTTTGCATTTAACTCATAGCTGCAATTCAAACACCTGTATGATATAATGGAGTGATAATCTAGCTTCAATCTAACAATTGATTTTGCAACAGCATTGCATTGAAGTACTCTCTGATAGAGGTATAACATGAGAGATTTTGACCTGTTATTCTGATATGTACTCTGCCACTTAGGTTTATGTGAATAACCATTTATGCAATAGCATATTTTCAGATCACACGCCACAACATCACACTAGCCTAATTTGATAGGCGTGGTATATATTATCAATACCTATATGCACGTAGCCATACTACATTAGTAGATGCTTATTGGATGTCACATGAGAATATAGAAGCATACAATTACTATTGCTCTATATAAGAACTACTTACTCATTAGCCACACAGCACAGGGATTTTAACAATGTATATGTGTTTTTAACATTTTCTATGTAGAATTAATAAAATTTTATTATTTTTGATTTCCGCGGTGATACTGGGCAACTTACCAGTTTTTTGTAGTAATGACTACAGGGCGATTTTCAGTCCACTTTAGACTTTCCAGGATTGAGTGCTCAATAGAGGGGGAACCTTTCTGATCGCCTTTGATCAAAACTGTTAATACTATAACCATATTCTCCAGAGCACCTCTCACTTTACACAATTCTCTTGTTATACATGGTGATGCGGTCCCACTAATCTATGCTTTGTTCAACAGAACACGTCAGCTCAAGGTAGACGCAAAAAAAGTTCTTGCTTTACATTTTTTGCATGCGCAACACCCATACAACAGGCCAGCGGGTTTCCCCGGCTGACCCCACAGGGGTCCCCGAGGGAGGCTAGGGTTCACGCAGGAGTCCCCGGCTGACCCCGCGGCTGTCCCGGGGTCCCCGCGGAAGTCCCGGGGTACCTGCGGTACCAATGTTGTGCCTACAAAAATATTAAACATTATTTCTAACTAAATACACACCCCTAACACATACAGTACAATAATGTGCAAAATAACTATTATCCAGATATGGATAATAGATTATTTGCCCATTATTAAACACTGCATTAGCATACCTAAATAAAGTAAATAAAAACAGTAGCCAGCTAATCCAATGAATACAAGCAGTAACAACATCAACAATGAATTAATTAAACCATTAACCAATGAAACCAATTAATTCCTAAACCAACTCAAAATGAACAGTAACACTAACCAATCAAACCAATGAATTACTACAACATTAATGAATGTAAACATTAAAAGACAAAGAAATAAATTCAAACAATATCTGAAATAACCATAAAACGCATTAGCTAACATAATACAACATTAACTACAAACGAACACCAATCGCAAACATTTTATTACCATTAAGCAGGAAAGAAACAAACAATCACATCCACATAAGAAATTGAAATTAAAAAAACCAACAGCAATACCAAGCCACAAATGCCCCCCAAATATTATCATAATAATGTATTAATCTGTACCCTAAAGTGGAACAGATTAATATATTATCAGTCAATGTGCCTCCCCCAAAAAATCAAAAAACACATCCAATGAAGAAACCTGTAAAAAGAGACATTTACAAACATTCAATATATTACTTACCATTAGAAGCGGTGGCCCTCCGACTCCCGGGGTAACAGGAAGCTCACGTACCTTGAAGGCCTCCATCAGCATCCGATGCCATTCACCATGAAGATCCGGATCAGGTCCCCAAATCTTCTTTTTGCTTTCTTTAATCACCTTCTTCTATCTTCATCTGTCACCATTTCTTGATCTTCTTTATCTTCTATCTTCATCTGTCAATCTAAAAAACCCCATGGCAAATCCCAAAGGATGTTGTCTCGTCGTCTTCTTGGGCTCAAATGAGGCATCACGGCCTTAAATAGGGCTTGTGACGTCACATTTAGCTTCAAAATTGTTAACAGCCACCTGATTGGCTATTCAACCATGTTCCGACTTTAATTTTTTTTTTTTACATGACGTCACTTAAAGGGAATGATAACAGCCAATCAGAATGGCTGTGCTTCATTTGCCTTTATGATGACTTCACTAAATCCAAGATGGCCGGCGTCACATGGTATTTCAGCCAGAGTGTGGAATTGGTTCCTACGATCTGATTGGCTGAAATACCATGTGACGCCGGCTTCGTCACGAAACGCTTAGGGAGGAGGAGCTTAGTACTGTGTGGGCCTGTTCAGCCACCGTTGCCACCCGACGCTGAAGGTAAGACGCCGGTTGCTGACGTCATCATCGGCGAGCCGTGGGAGTTCTCGTGCGTGCCAGCCGGTCGATTTCACTGCATGTTGCGGACGGCATCCGTGAGTTGTTCAGCTACCACGTACACATTGTAAGTGTGGGTAGTTTTGCTGTTTTTTAAATTAAAGGTGTAGTTTCATATTATACTAGGCTGTGTCCTTTTCCCTTTATCACTGGATGTCACTGTCATTGGTGTAACCTGTGAATTTTGAGGATCATCTGAAGGGAAATCATCCGGTCAGACCACGTGGGGTCCGTGGTAGATCGAGGTGAAGACACGGCACAAGAACAGATTCTCTCCCCTGTCTGAGCAAGATTCATTTCTTGATTACCCTTGGAGATACCTCACAGGGACCCATTCACCTGTCCAGGACTTCTTTTGGTTATTCCAACAGTCCACTCAGATTTTGCCTTATACCCAAGGACTATCTTTTGAACTACGATATCTTGGACATTATTGTAGAGGGAGAGGGGCATTGGCCCGGTATTAAAGGGGTTGCACCCCATATGGCCACCCCCTGACCTCACCAGGGAGGCAAGGGGTTAACTGGACTGCGGTCCAGGAATGTGGTTTTCACCTTGCTATAACATGAAAATGTATGTTCCCCTGTTGTAATGTATTTCCACCATGTAAGTGTCTGTGCCACACACACTGGGATCCATCCGGGAGGACAAGGGTTAATGGGTAGAAAGTGATTATAGCCCTATGTTTAATTTTCCCGCCTTTTCAGGCACCATTTTGCAGAGTCCCATAGGCCGCCATTGGAGCTCCATTCATTTCAATGGCGGATCTAGCTGTTTTGGACCTGTTTCACTCGAAGACCAGCAGGTGGCATCCGAGAGGAGGAGCGGCGGCTTCCCATTGTAAGTCAATGGGCCCATTGACTTCAATGGAGATTCCTCGACGGCGATCTCCAGGAATAGGTTAGCAGCCGTCCAAACCGCAAAACCGCAATGCGGATACTTTGTCTGAAAAAGAGCTTTCATCACGATTAGTTCAAGTTCAACGACAAGTGGCGTGGGAATCTTAGGTTTTAGGGCACCCAGGAATAAAATTCTTTTTGTCCCTAGCTCCTATGCCTCCCCTCACTTGACCACCATCGGGTCCAATAATCCAGGACCCCCAAAAAGGGTCATGCTGGCTGAACGGGTTGCGCCATAGGTTTCAATGGCGGCGGAAGAAGCAGCATGAGAAAACGGCCAAGTCCGAAACCCTGAAAACCATAAGCCCATATCTCCAGTTCTTTAGGGTCCAAAGGGCCGAGGTTTGGGGTGCCGGTAGTCACTGTTCCGGCATGACCGCAGATCCATTCCCGACCCTCTCCGACCAACCTGACGGAGTATGGACCACCATAAAGGTTTGGGAGTTTTTCCCATAGAATCAATTTCGGCCGTTTCCCATTGACCGGCTATGGCGGAAAAGCCCCATAGGCTTCAACGGCGGCGGTGCCCCGTTGTAAGTCTATGGCGGCAGACTGCCATAGATGCCAATGAGACCCTCAGGGTCCCAGTACGCATGTGCCATCTAGCTGGGAGGCATGGGTTATTAATGTTCCCACATTTGAGATTGGATGCAGATAATTGTTCTCCAATAGTCTGCACTCAATGATAAGAATAGGGTTGCAAAGATATATAAACTGTTGTCAACCCTACAGTCTTTGGGCCTCATGCAGTAAGCGTTGATAAGGGAAATATGGCCATGTTATAGCCAAAATTGGGTTTGAGATTCAGTAAGCGCCGATAAGTGCTTCATATCGCCAGGTTTCGGAGCCGATAATTTGGTTATGGCCAGTCGCCTGCCGATAAGCCTGTTTTCGACACTGATCGCCACTTTTTTAAATCGGCTGGATTCAACAAAAAAAAACAGCTTATCGGGGCTGATCGGCACTACGAAATTGAGATGTTATGGCCGATTTCTCCCGCCAACTAAAGTTGGCATTTTGGACGGGAGAACGATCGCTAAGGCTGCCGGAACGGCACTTAGAAAAAAAAAATCTTCTGTACATCAATGGAAGTCAATGGAGCGGGGACGTATAACAGTATAGTACTGTTTACGTTTCATTGCTCACAATACAAGGGGGATTTGCATTACAGTGTGGGGGCATTCCCTGCATTGTGTCACAGCTGATGTGTCTTATTTGCATAACATTCGACTTTTACATGTTTTCAGCATTTGCGGGTCACATTACTCATCATGTGATGATGTGGCAAGGGAAAATACTATACTACACTCTTAAAGGAGAACCTCACATCATATCACACATTTTACTCAACTCAGCGACAATTATTTACATGATGTCACACATGTCACACATACACAGTATATTCATCTTCCTTTACATTACACAATGCTTGTAATGTGACACGCATCTTTAAACGTTCATGTACATCTGTATTCTCATGTTTACATATACTTTTGGGTCCTCCCTATTTTCATGACGTCACTTATTGGACGCTCAATCACATTGCATGTTTACATTGTAACCGTTGCATTACAAGCACTTCAACCTAACTTATACACACATGTACAGTAATTCATCATTGGGACACCTTGTAAACTCATTCTATACCAACTATCCTCCTTACACAAATGCATGCATATGCACACGACTATTCATTGTTGCCAACATGTCACAATAACATGGATAATTACACATGTTACACAAAACTTTTCCCACGTCAATCTCAGCCTTTTTGTCTCATTACATGACTGACTCTTGCGTTCACAAGTGTTACATGCATTGCACATGCAACTATTTATTTGCAAGCAATCTTTGTACAAAGCTTCACGTCACATCATTGCCAAATATCATCATTCCCTGCAGAATACACACAACAAATACTTAGAACAACAAGTGCACACAGCTTGCCACAGAAGTACTTTATTATGTTAATGTAACACCTTGCATTTTACTATGTCACCTGACATCATCACATACCTATTTAAAGGACGCACATTACCTGCTCATTCACAGCTACTCATTTCAAAATGTTGCGAATGTTTAGGAGACGCAGGAACATTCTTTTCTATGACATGCTTGATGATCAAGAGAATCATATAGGGCAAGGTAGGGACACACCGAGGGACAGTGACAGTGACGCGGATACGACAGGGACAGGGAGAGGGACAGGCCGAGGGACAGGTAGAGGGACAGGAGATCAGAGGAGAAGACAGAGGAGACAACTTGTGCCTCGTCCGCGTCTGTACAGGGAGAGAACCCTGTTAGATGGGATGAGTGAGGACGAGATTGTAAGTCGCTATCGTTTGAGTTCAGCAGCAATCTTAGCTCTTTATGAGGAGATAAGGGGGGATTTAGATTTTTTCACAGCCAGAGGTCGTGCAGTCCCTGGGCTTGTTAAAATGCTGTGCTCATTACATTATCTTGCTTCCGCGTCATACCAGACAACTGTGGGCATAGTGGGCGGGGTCTCGCAATCTACATTCTCGCGGGCCTTGACCCAGTTTCTCTATGCACTCAATAGACGCGCTAGGAATTATATTCATTTTCCTACAGAGGCAACAGAGTGGCTGGAAGTCAGGACTGGCTTTTATAATATAGCAGGGATACCATCTGTGCTGGGTGCAATCGATTGCACACATGTTGCTTTGATTGCACCTAGTCAGAGTGAGCATGTGTACCGCAATCGGAAGCACTACCATTCACTCAATGTACAGGTGGTATGTGATGCCACGATGAGGATAATGCATGTGGTACCCAAGTTCCCTGGTTCCAGTCACGATTCCTCTATCCTGAGGAACTCTTCAGTCTTCCATGCGTTCGAAGAGGGACATTTTGAACCTGGTTGGCTGCTGGGTGAGTACATATTTACATGTTCTAACACAAAACACATGTTGATTTAGGAATGTTGGCATTGTACAATTTGATCACTAATGTCAGCTTATGTGTGCTCCATTCATTATAGGTGACTCAGGATACGGAATTAGGCCGTGGCTCTTGACTCCGGTGCTAAACCCTCAAACTGAAGCAGAGGACAGGTACAATGCAGCCCATATATCTACAAGATCTGTTATAGAGAGGACATTTGGCCTACTCAAGACCAGGTTTAGGTGTCTGGACAGAACTGGTGGGGCTCTTCTATACAAGCCTCAAAAAGTGTCTGATATTATCCTTGCCTGTTGCATTTTGCACAATGTTGCACTCAGGCACAATGTACAGTCAGACCTAGCTGAGGCTTTGGTAGACGAGCATCCCACCCATGTAGCTGCTGAAAATGAACAAACAGCCAGTGGTGGCCAGACACGACAGAATCTCATCAATTCATTTTTTTCTTGTAAGTACAAACTCATATGTTCCTAGTACTACTTTTATAGTTTAATTATGTTATATTAACAATAATGTTTCTTTATATAACCTTCTGTTAGGACACAGATGAATATGGGTTGCACACCTTTCTTTTCTCTGCTGTGTGCACAAAGGGATGTGGCACCGGTATGTTATTGTTGCACAGGTTATATAATCCCTCTTCAATTGTACTTTAGTTGTGTGTATGTGAATACAACTTGGGTAACAAAGCAATAATATTTTAGCATTGTGTTATTCCTTATGCTAAGACAAAACACATATTATGCCCATAATCATTCATGCTTCTAGTATGCTTACATACAATGTTATTGGTGCAGTGTAACATGTACATCCATATGATGTGTACACCAGGCTGATTTACATTTTGAATGTCATGAAATATACATGGTGTTGTACATTTAACACCAAATACACACTTTGCTGTGTTGTTTACGGTACTGAAGATGGCATGTCAATGTTTGCAATTTATATATTGTTCCTTTGCATTATAGGTATATCTCCAGTATGACTGATCATGGTATGTATATTTGCTGACATCTCTCATAAGATGTGGCTACCTCAATCTTCCTATAATTATTGGAACTAAAAACCCAACATATTGGTTTAAACACAAATGTTACATATATGTACTTTCTGTATCATGTATATGCATTTAGCTACTCTTGAGTTTTCATGTGCATTGTATTACAAAATGATTACTCACATTTCATCACATTTTATGTATGTTTCCTTATAATTTCCATTAATGTAATATAGAGGTGGTTGGAGAAAAGGGGATAACTGTACTTATTTGTTTACTTACGGGAGCACATTCATCACTAGCATAGACACACTTTTTAAGACAACTGTTTGTGTCTCTATCAATTGGTGTAGGATCCATGTATAACACCGACAAATGATAACACCAGCTTTATTATGGTAGCTTATATCATCATATTGACTATACTATGTATTTCTAAACGATTAATAAACACAGTAAACTATAGTTAGTTAGGTTAATGAAATATACACAGAAACGTACTTCATAACATGATGGTGATGTCATATTCAGAACATCATGCATTGGAGGGGACCATAACATCTGGCCAGTAACATTATTTGCTACAGTCCCAAACCATTTTATCTACATACCCATGTAACAAGAGATTTTAAAAATAAATGGCTACTTGGTTGTAAGTGTCCTTTACATTGGGAGAAGGAGTGGCTCACTGAGTAAAGACACACACTGGCACTGATAGTTTGAAGCAGGGGAGTCTGGTTCAATTCCCGGTGTGGGCTCCTTGTGACCTTGGCCAAGTCACTTTATCTCCCTGTGCCTCATGCGGCAAAAAAACATTTGTACGTTCCACGGGCCAGGGACCTCAGGCTGAAACATGTGTCTGTAAATCGCTGCGTACAACTAGCAGCCCTATACATGAACATGCTCATATTATTATTATTATTGTTACATAGTTTCGACAGTCATACGTTCCATTACATATTAGAATACACAAATGTGTTAGCAGAGTGGGAATGGTTGTTATATATAAAACACACCATGTCATAAAATGTTAGTAGTCATTAAAGAACACTCAATAAAAATTCATGAGGCACTCTTTTGCAACATCATTATGTTAATTAAGTGCTTATGCAATATAGGCATAAGGGTATCACATTTTTAATTGTTTGTTAATAAGCGCTGCAAGCAATATAAAATTAGTTCCATATGTAGTATAGTAGTCGGTGGCTCCTCCTCACAATCATCTCATATAAAGGTAGACTCTTCTGAAATCATACATTGATCCGATTGTATCTTCCCCGACATCTCTGAAATACAGCAAACACATGATGGTCAAAGATGGCACCTTACTAGATATGCATCCGTGACAACGCGTTACGCAGCTCTATATGATTGTGTAGATACACACGTCAGTCACTTATATGTTAGAAGTAAAACTGTTCATCAGTATGTAATGTTTCTTTAAATTTGTAGCAGGCATAACTATGTATAAGAAGTGAACGTTGCCTGTATACTGAAAGATGTGCGCGCACATCTTTGTGTGCGCACGCACTTCACGCTTGGCTCCACTAACTGTTAGCGCATGCGCAAAACAAAGCGTACGTTGTGCGTTCAATACATGTTGAAAATACCAGTAAACATAACATCTTTATTTCAAATACAATGAAGACGAAACTACATTCGTTCTAAACGAGTACATCTGTATTCTTTTTAAACAGACGTGTTTGAACAGAAAGCACGGCCGATAACACAATGCGCAAATGCAATACGTGTGACGTCATGTTAAGCCAGCGTGAAACGCACGCTAACACTCCTCCCACTCAATTAACATTCGGCTAACGCCCAGGGTACGCCTACAAACACTGAGCCGCACGCATCACACACTGCAGTTACCGTTACTATAACAAAACATGACAGCCAATAGGCTTTGAGGCGCGCACGTCGCTTGGGGGCGGGACTTACATCACTAATCCTTTTTAAGGACGCCTTGGCCCATGACAAGGGTCCCACGTCATACGTGGTGGACCCGGTTTTCAATGTTGTAGATGTTGCATGATAACAAAACAGGTATGTGTTAGAGTAATGGTAAAATGTTGCTAATATGTTTAAAGGGATAGGAAAGTACGTATATTTATTCCGTCAGCAATGTGTACTACTCTTTCAGGTCCTACTATATTGTATTAGGAAACAATTTGTTTGTGATCGCTACATGTTATGCAGTCTGCAATGTTACGCTGTATCCACGCATTGAAAGTGAAAATGGTGGTTACAAAAAAAAAAAAAATTTAAACGCAGAGTCAACGCATAACGATTGTTATATTTACCATTCTTCTAGAATTAACTCTTCGCCTGGCTGCAACTGGTCGCTCCAGAAATGCAAGCCATTTTCATCCACGCTTAACCCAACCGCTGAATCCAGTATGGCACATATCTCCTCCAGGATGCGCTCATAGGAATCGCCACTGCTTTCTTCAAATAATTGGTCGGGAGGTAGGTTCATTTCTTCCGGTTCCCATTCCAATGCAATTTCAGCTGAAAGGCTTGGTACATAATCATAGTACTTTTGTTCTTGTACAATGTGGGTTTCAGGAATGGAGGCTGCAGATATTGCAGCACGTATCGATTCAAACGGATCAGTAGTAGCGGATACATTGCTATTGCCATTAGGAATAAATATGCCTTTCACGACAATATAAGTGCCGTCTTTCAGGAGAAATTGTTTTTCCGGGGCAATCTTCCAGAAACCATAGGTGTGTTGTAGCTTATCCTGGTCACGTTCAAAAAAGTCATTACTTGATAAAGTGAATCTTATTGAGGAATTAAAATTCCGTGCATGCTTACGGTCTTGGTAATAAGGATATTTTGCTCGAATGAAATCATCGATTTGGCGTGTGCTTGCTTTCTGTCCGCGACTGTTCAAGATGGCTTCACAGATCATGTACTTATACCCTAAAAGGGGATTAATATTGTTAACGAATTCATCAGCCATGTCTGAGTAGCACAAAAGCTGTGTGCAGGTCTGTGTTATTTGCTCATCAAAATGAATGTGCTGAATGGCTAACAAACTCCTGTTTTTCCTTGTCAAGGTCAACAAAAGTAACTACTTTGACTCCTTATTTCAAACGCCAATTGGATTTGTTTGTCTAATTGGGTTAACAGTTGTGGTTCGTGATATGGGACTGTGGGAGAAACATTTCTCCTTCTTTTATCTCGTTTGTGAAAAACATCCCTAGACTGTGAATGCGTTCACATAGTGTTTTTTTGAAAACTAACAAAGACCAGTGTGTGAAAATATTTCTTAGCCAGGCATATCAGTAAAAACACACCTGCAAAAAGAAATGTTTTTTCCCCGCTTACATTTCTGTGTGTATGTGAAAGTCTGGTTAACTCCCTGTCTGCATGAGTTTAAATACGTGTGTATATATATATATATATATATATATATATATATATATATATATATATATATATATATATATATATATATATAATATATCTCTTATAAAAATATATATATATTTATATATAATTTTTTATTTTTTTTTATATTGCAGGAGTACACACAACATTGATGGCATTAAGTATACCTTGTATGAAACCTATTTAAATGGTGAGAAACATGATTGAATTAAGTAATAAACATTTGTTTAAGCACAATACTGTTAGAGTCTCATACTTAGGATATTTCTCAAACATTAGGCCTGTATTATTAAAATAGTGTTTTCACAAGGAAGCATGAAGTGTATTAGTTTGTGTATACCAGTTTATATAGTACTATATATATATATATATATATATATATATATATATATATATATATATATATATATATATATATATATATACATACATATACATATATACACATATATACATATATATATACATATATATATATACATATATATATATACATATATATATACACATATATACACATATACATATATATATATACACACACTCACACTCACACTCACACTCACTCAGTGTGTGTGTGTGTGTGTGTGTGTGTGTGTGTGTGTGTGTGTGTGTATATATATTATTATACATTCTGAGATGTTATAGAAACGAACACACAACTGATTAAAGGACAAAATTACAATGGCCAAGCAAGGCAAAGGTAAGTAATAATTTACACATAATCCTGCTGTACACGTACAAGAAAGATGTTTGCACTTACTTAGGTGTTTTAATAATTGCATGTGACTAATATGCATATGCAATTCTTACATCAATTAACACACCCAAATGCAATCTTTTGCTGCAAAGTCAATGGCAGCTTCTCTAAACTTAGCAACTGGCTCCTGGTGGACCATTACTGAACAGACGATTACAACATAAATATTTATAACACAATTAATTATGAGTGTTAACATTTCCAAAACTTCACGTGTACAAGAACATAGTTGAAAGTTTGGAAACAACACAGTCTTCAGCATACATACAATAGTAATTAGATAATCTGAAGTCAACAAAACAAGGCCAAAGACATATTTTCTGAATTATAACATTTATTTTTTTTGTTCCTTTTGCGAGCGAGTAACAGGCCTGCTTGTTGTCTCTTGAATTTTCCTTTTTCTTTTGCCACCAACTTTAGGCACAACAGAGCCACTTTGAGTGGCCTCTGGCACTTCACGGGCAGGGCTTGTGGCCAGTGACTGTTCACCTACGGGGCTTGTGGCCAGTGACTCACCTACAGGGCTTGTGGCCAGTGACTCACCTACAGGGCTTGTGGGCAGTGATTCACCTACAGGGCTTTTGGGCAGTGATTCACCTACAGGGCTTTTGGGCAGTGATTCACCTACAGGGCTTTTGGGCAGCGATTCACCTACAGGGCTTTTGGGCAGCGACTCACCTACAGGGCTTTTGGGCAGCGATTCACCTACAGGGCTTTTGGGCAGCGACTCACCTACAGGGCTTTTGGGTAGTGACTGTTCACGGACAGGGCTTGTGCCCAGTGACACATGTGAGCAAGTTGGTAGACACTGCACAAGTGATGGTTGGTCTGTTTCATGTGTGTCTTGTTTTGTTTTTGTCGCCTCCTTTGTAGGTGTCTGCTGCTGAATTTGTACAGATGGCAGCGGTAGGATGTCATCAGGAACCTGCACAGCAATGTCTGCTACTTGACCGGTAACATTTGGGCCTGGTGAATGAATATCAGATGAATGTGGTGAAAACTGACCTGCATGAACAGATCCTGGCTGGGAGGTGTTGAATTGTGGTACATTAGTCATTCTCCAGTAATTAGCTTGTGTTTGCTGAACAACTAATGCTTCGAATGAGGTGTTGATTTTTTGCAACTGTTTAGGCACTTCAATGAAGACTCTGTGGAGATGTGCCAATTGTGATACTGTTTCTTCCTGCAGTCCAATCATCCTTTCCAGCACTGTCATCATGTCTGAATGGCGACGATTTTCTGCGTCCACTATTTTTCCCTCTGAAGCTACAATTGCATCGTATGTGGAAGTTGATGGACGATTTGGCGGTACAACAGTTTCTATTGGCACCTCTTCATGGTCACATGATTGTATTTCAGTCTCTTCTGTGGCGTCATCCTCATCATACTCATCATCCTCATCACCATGATGTTCTAAAAAGAAATGTACACATTATTAAATGGCATGTTAATGTATGCTGTGTTACTATGTAATTGTACTGTGTCCTAAGTAACACCTAACATGTTAGCATACGTTTTATAACCTCATTAAAAACTACCTTGACTTACGAATAATGTTTGGACTCAGTATGAAATATGAATGAATGAAAAGTTGCTCTAAACTCAGAAGTCCTACATGATAATTAACATCACTAACACAATACATGTTGCCTTACACTTAA
The DNA here is from genome assembly GCF_040206685.1 of Ascaphus truei. Taxonomy (NCBI): domain Eukaryota; kingdom Metazoa; phylum Chordata; class Amphibia; order Anura; family Ascaphidae; genus Ascaphus; species Ascaphus truei. Next base: position 113,510,739 of record NC_134487.1, read on the forward strand.
TTTTCACTGACACTAAGTAATCCTATTTAAAGAAGATGTGCAAAACAAATAATGCACATGACAACATAACATATAGAAGAGCACATATTATATGGCCAGCAAATGATACACTCACCTTCTAGTAGTGTTGAGCTGGCTGACCCAGGTGAAGACACTTGTTCCATCTCAGGTGACACATGTCCTCCAGGGGCAACTATATATAACAATAACATAAGTTTTACATTTACATGTGTAAATATTGAACAAACACTTATTGTATGTTCTGTATTTATGATTAACTAACAACATCAGTTCCTTAACCGAAAATGTGTGTGAAAGTGAACATAAATAGTTGTAATAACACTGTACATGCCTGTGTACTTAGAATTTTTGAGTTCCCTAACATACAACATACTATGTTTCTGCAGTAATGCGTGAGGATAAATAGATTAAATGAGTACATAAAAATCATATGTTGTGTAGTGATATCAGTATCATAATGTACATAACTATCATGAGATGACCATTCACAATGGTTATCATGAAGGTGGTCATATTGCAAAAAGTGTTGTTTTTGGTAGAGGATATGTGTGGTACATTAATCGAAGATGTGGCACACCTGAATGTGGCTGTGACTCAACAAGACAACACATGCAGTGTGTGATAATGTGTCTTTCATAGTAGTTCAACTATAGATATGAGTGAACTAATGTGTGACGTACGCTTTGATAAGTAATGAGTTGTTGGGGCATTTAGTAGCTAGAGTTAAGCTTTCAAATGAGTGTGATTAACTTCAGTTGTGCTATTCATGTTGTAAGAAAGGTATTCCCTTCCCCAAAAAGCCTAATCAGCCACACCTTTCAATGACTTGAAACAGGTGCAAATGGTGTGAACTAAGTTGACCGTGAAATGAGGCTGTAATTAGTGTGTGTGCTGAACCCCACCCCCTCTGTTGAAGTGTATGCTGTGATGAGATATTAATTGCAGCTGCTTTAACACAATGGTAGATGAGCTAAGTAGTCATCTGCAGTGTTTAAGTTATGAAAACAATGACATAACATATGATACGTGTGCCTCATTATGCTGTCTGTATATGACATAAAGCAAAAATGGACCTTTTCATAAGCAACTATAGATGTGTTAGTGCCAGTGATGTTTGTAGGCCGTTACATGCAATTTCTTTGATGCATGCTTAAAATAGGCAGTAATGTCATGTTTGTCGGAGTAAAATCAATAAAATACACAATAATATGATACATATTTCTGTTCTGTACCTGTAGCTACTAATAATTTCTCATGAACATGTGTTACACATGTGTACTACCCTGTTGTTCCCCATCTTCGCCCACCATCAATTGCTTCCACTGCAGCTATGCATTTTGGGAATTCACATGTAAATGAGCACGCAATGGCACGTGCTATATTAGTTACTGCTTTTAGTAGGACTACTACATATATGTCTATTTTGAGATATATATATATATACAGAATCAGACATATACATATATAGATGCAGGTATGCTTATATTGTGAAGACAGTATAAAAAGCAGTGTAAATATGCAAAATAACTGTAAGCAACGACACGCCTAGTACAGTAATATTTATCACCTGCTGGAAATTGTGACGGATAAATTCCAATGTCACGGTCACCAGCCAAGCCTTCCACGACGACGGTAAGTAATTTTGGCCGAAGCAGCTCCTCCAATGGAGTCAATATGAGACGTTGTGGTGTGGGCCCACCTCCAGTGCCAGTAGCATGCACGCGTTGGTCTTGTATTTTCTTTTTCAATTTGGACCTAATATCATCAAATCTTTTCCGACAATGATACTTGTCCCTGACACTATTCCCACAGGCATTGACACCAATGACTATTGTGTCCCACATTTCTTTTTTGCTTGCTGCACTTGTCCGCCCTTGAAAAACATATAAAAGATATGAGGTAAATGAATAATAATATAAGCACCAGTTTCCTACACTGCTAGCTGTTCCAAGAGATAGCAAACATGCTGTTTTATGTGTAATATGTGCAGCACATGAGCATTCACTACTAAACCTATACATGTAAGCAAGGTTGCATTCATATTGTATGCAGTTCTGGCAAATTGACCGCCTGTGTTTATTTGTCCTTGTAAGGCATGATAAAAAGCTGTGTTTCCACACTAATGAACATAGAAAGATATTGTGTACCCATATTTGCATATGAACAAAACTCAGATGACCTAGGATCACATGTATTTGAATAATAAATGTAAAGTTACACTTACCTACTAAATGTCCATAGAGACTGTCATAGTGCTCCAGAATGCCAGTGACAAGAGCCCTATTTTCCTGGTCATTGAAGCGAGGATTACGTGGCTTCTCCACACGTTTTTTCCGAGCAGGTTTAGGGTCAGAGCTTGGCTGGTGCTGACTGGACTCTCCTTCTTCCAATGGAAGAGCCTCCAAAAGCTGGCCACCAGCAAGCACGCCACCACCAGACACCCCATCAGCAACTGCGCCACAAGCAGCACTCCCAGCACCAGCACTCCCACTCCTAGCACCAGCACTCACACTCCTAGCACCAGCACTCCCACTCCTAGCACCAGCACTCAACCTCCTAGCACCAGCACTCACACTCCTAGCACCAGCACTCCCACTCCCAGCAACAGCACTCCCACTCCCAGCAACAGCACTCCCACTCCCAGCAACAGCACTCCCACTCCCAGCAACAGCACTCCCACTCCCAGCAACAGCACTCCCACTCCCAGCAACAGCACTCCCACTCCCAGCAACAGCACTCCCACTCCCAGCAACAGCACTCACACTCCCAGCAACAGCACTCCCACTCCCAGCAACAGCACTCCCACTCCCAGCAACACCACTCGGTGCACCAGCAACATCACTCCCCTGAACAGTACGTTCACTCCGACGCGTACTCCCACGAGTAGCACTCCCACTCCCACCAGCATCACTCTTCCCACGCTTTGCGGGCATACTTCCAGCACTCACAAAAAACAGACAAGAAATGTACAGGCAATCACACGACCCACTTCCACATATAAAACAAGACAAAGATGTAAACAAAACAACAAAGGACAAAGCTCACCCAATACACAACAAGTCTCTCAGTCAATATGCAAATCTTCAATCGTCCAGCTCTGTGCGTCTCTCTCTCTCTCACTCCCAACAACACAGAGAATGATTAGCAGTACACGTTGCCTTTAAATATGGCGCGCAATCAAAAACATGCTTGTTTCGCCTGATTCAGCAAGATTTGTGATTGTGCAACCTAACAGCACCCCGCCACGCACGCCGATACACCTGTGTGTGATCGGCTCATCATCGTGAGAGTGGGCGGATTTGTTTTCTGGTTGATTTTGAATGTATTCGGCACTTACTGCATACGGAGAGGGAAAAACGCCAATAACATGACTAATCGATAAGCTTGCCGATTTCACATAATCGTCGCTTACTGCATGAGGCCCTTTGTCTTCTTGATACATCTTGATTGTTACCTGATTGCTGGAGAATTGCTATTTGACTACTTCTTCATTCCAACCCCTAAGTAAGTGTTACCTTCTTGTCTGTTAATTGTACTATCTTGTTGTGTTCACCTATCTAAGGAATAAATATACTTTATTATATCTAAGCCTCATTCAGTTCAACCCAGTTATTTGGTGTATATTATATCTTGTCATAAGTTACCGTGACAAGCAATATAATAAACTGGTGGCAGCGGCGGGATTGAACTGAACTTGTATTACAGTTTACTGCGGGACTATGTAATACAGTGGGAAGTCGAGGTGAATTGCGAGTTCCTGGGACTAAAGATATTGAACACACAGTAGTGCAACATTTAATACAAGTTGTAACACCACCTCACTGTTACGACTGAACCTCTACCAGCCGTGAACCATGAGCGAAGCTGAAGGCTCATCCGTTATCCGGACCCAAGCTCAGCTGAGGGACAAGTGCCGGGAATATGAACTGGCCTGGGAGGACCAAGAGGTCGCACAGATGAAAGAGGCGATCAGAGACCACGAAGCCCGGCTTGCAGAGCCTCAGGATACGGCTCAGTTTGCCCTTGTGCAGCCGCCAGGAGAGCAGGGAAGGAACCCAGTGCCGGGGCGGCAGAATCCCGGGGAGGGAACGGGAGCACCTCCCGGGAGCAGTGCATCAGGAGGGGTACTGGTTTCTGCGGCTACCAGTCCGTTCACCCCTGAAATGATGACACTGATCTCTGCATGTAGTGACAAAGTGACACCGGAGGAACGGCTGCAGTTTATCACTATGGCAGTGAACAGACCCGTTTATTGCCCCCCTGCCCATCACGACAAAGATGCTCTCAAACTGGACCATCACAGCCTCACCAAGTTCGTGGAAGGTACTGATCAGATTGACAGTTTCTTAAAGAACTTTGAAACACAGTGCCGGCGGTACAAAGTGCTGCCCCAGCATCGGGTCGCACGTTTGGACCCCTTGCTGTCCGGCTTGGCTAAGCAGACGATGATGGCACTTCCAGAGGAGTATGCTGATGACCATGATCACCTGAAAGAGCTGTTATTATTTCAATACGGTTTTACCCCTGAAGCCTACCGGGGTAAATTCCGGCTGGAAGAGAGGCAGCCCCTGGAGTCCTATGTTACCTACGTGACCCGCATGGCTTTGTACGGGATCCGATGGGTGGAGGGCTATGAGGCACAGACTTACCATTGCCTGCTGGACCTCATCTTTCAGGAGCAGCTCATGCAGCAGAGCCCGCTGGCAGTGAGGGCTTGGGTGTATGACAAAAGCCCAAGACTTAGCAGGAGGCGGCGAGACTCGCAGATGATTATGTGGCCAGCCGAACACTGATGCCCGCCAAAGCAGCAGCCAAGGCGGCGGCGGCCCCGGCCAAAAAGTCTGCCAGTACCCCCCAATGGACTCAGAAGCCGCCTGCGGGCAGCAGTCCACCGAAGGCGGGGGAGCTCCGGCACGAGCGCCAGTGCTACAACTGCAACCGCACTGGTCACATTAGACCAGATTGCCTGGAACCCCTGCGTTCTGGCTGACCCCATCAGGGTCAACGCATCCCAGCTGCGAAGCCGGTAGCCCACGTGTGGGTGGCTTCCACCAAAGCATCTGGACCGGTCATGGAAACAACTCCCAGCGAGACGTCCCATGCAACGCCTGTCCCGGTTTCATCAGTGCCTACACCCAGGAGCGGAGGACATCTCAGCACAGACCTGCAGCAGACGGACGGCCGGAGCAGACATCTCACCCCGGTCACAGTCGGTGACCAGCAAGCTGTCAGCTTGATGGATTCAGGAGCTGCAGTGACCCTGGTCTGACCTGATATGGTCCGGCCAGAGGAATTGCTCCCAGGGCCTGGGATGCAGATCACTGTGGCCAACGGAGAGCCACATTCCTGCAAATTGCCCGGATCTTTTTGGATTGGGGGGAGGGACAGGGTGTGCGGGAGATGGGGGTTTTACCCGATTTGGATGCTGAGGTTCTTCTTGGCAACGATCTGGGACCGATGACCTGCACCTACGACCGGATGCCCAGACCCGCTGCGGTGGCGGCGGTTACCCGGAGCCAGACAGCGGCAATGGCGCAGGTGCCAGTCCACCTGCCTTTGGGACCAACGATAGCGGAGGGCGCTGAGGAGACCGGGGAGGTAAGCCAGGATCAGTTGCAACCAAGAACTGACTTACTGTTCCCCCTCACCCTTCCCCATTCCCCTGACAATGACATAACTTGGGGGTGGCCAGAATTAGGAGCCCAGTTTAGGGAGGCAGTAAAGGCAGACCATACCCTGGCCGGCGTGAGACTTCGGGCGTCCGAGTCTCAGGCAGGGGAGGGCACTGAGCACTGCCTATGGCATAAGGGACTCCTGTATAGAGAAGCAGGGAACCCGGGGATAGAGGAGGGATTGACCGGTAAGCGACAGCTAGTAGTGCCCCAGGGGTACCAACAGCAATTGTTCCAGGAAGCTCACTCTATTCCGTTATTGGGACATCAGGGGGTCAACCGACGCGAGCCCAGTTATTACAGCGTTACTACTGGCCGGGGGCATCCCGGGATGTGGGCACTTTCTGCCGCTCCTGTGATGCCTGCCAGCGGGTAGGTAAGGTGGGCGACCGTGTGAAGGCACCCCTGAAACCCCTACCGGTAATAGGGGAAACCTTCCAGAAGTTTGCGAAGGATCTGTAGGTCCCCTTATGATTCCTAGCAGGTCAGGGAAGCGCTACATCCTCACGGTGGTGGATTTTGCCACCCGGTACCCTGAGGCGGTAGCGCTTGGCACCATAGATGCCAAGACAGTAGCAGCAGCGTTGCTGAACATTTTTGCTAGGGTAGGTTTCCCTAGTGAGATCCTAACCGATCAAGGGTCGCAGTTCATGAGTGAACTGTTACATTGTCTCTGGGATGCATGTGGTGTACAGCACTGGCGCACTACCCCTTACCATTCCCAGACAAACGGATTATGTGAGAGGTTCAACGGTACCCTGAAGCAGATGCTTCAGACCTTTATAGAGGCGGAGGGGAAAGACGGGGAGATTCATTTACAGCACTTGCTGTTTGCCTACCGAGAGGTACCGAAGGAATCTACAGGCTTTTCCCCCTTCGAGCTACTATATGGCCGCAGGGTACGTGGACCTCTGGACCTGTTCCATGAGGGATGGGAAGGGGAGGCTACTGCTACTGATGCTTCAGTGATCCAGTATGTTTTAGATCTCCGAGACCGGTTAGAGATGCTCATGAGCCAGGGCCACTCAGACCAAGCAGAAGCGATGTATGACCGGAATGCCTGTAGCAGGGAATTCATCCCAGGACAGCAGGTGCTTGTTCTCAAACCCACTCGGGAGAACAAGTTGATGGCTGCCTTGTCGGGACCGTACCCGGTTATCCGAAAGGTGAATGAGTACAACAATGTTGTACAGGTAGAGCCAGAGAGGCATAAGACATATCACATTAATATGTTAAAAGAGTACAGAGCACCGAGTACTGCTGGAGGATCCGGCGAGCAATGCTCTGCCTGATCTCCTAGGGGAGGCTAGGCAGGGAAACACTGTGGAACAGGTGGAGATAGGGGCACAGTTAAGTGCTAGGCAGAAGGGAAAAGCCAAGGAAATTCTAGCTAAGTATGGGGCCCTCTTCACTGACATGCCAGGGAACACACATCTCACAAAACACCCAGTGCACACGGGACGTGCAACCTCTGCATAAGCACGCTTATAGAGTGTCAGCAAAGGTTAAGACAGTATAGAGAGGGAGATAGAGGAGATGCTGACCCTAGGGGTAATTACCCCATCCCAGAGTCCTTGGGCAAGTCCGGTAGACCTAGTCCCTAAGAAGGACAAGACCACCCGGTTTTGTGTGGACTACCGCTTGCTCAACGCTGGGACGGTGTCAGATGCCTATCCCATGCCCATAAATTCTCAAAAAAAAATACAAAAAAGTATAAACAACCACATCTTGGAGAATAAGACTCCACTAAGGCATCAACATTTTACTGCAAGACAGAAACAGACGGAATAGTGTTACCATCCATTTCTGTCAACTATATAGCGAGTTGCGTCCATGCAATGAGTGAGTGGCACCTGAGTGCACAACCAAAACACTGGGTCTAAATGGAACTTACTGAGAAGTCTCCCACACATCTGGATTTCCTCCATTGGATTCCTCCTAAATGTAGACCTCTTGGCATTAATTCATACCTACTCTCAAGTAACATGTTTGGGGACAGAATATCTTTACCTAGAGGACTTACCTCATACCCTTCTGTTCTTATCCCAATTTTCAATAAACCACTTTTCGCTCCTGGGATGCATATTCACTTCTTCCAGATGTGGACAACTAATAATATCTGTAGAGTTCTAGACCTAATGCCCAGAGGCTCCCTTCCCTCATTTGAATTCCTACAAAATAAACAAACTTGAGAAAGAAATACACTGGAGATATCTACAATTAAGACATTTTGCATATACGATCATTTTGGAAAGAGGAGACCAGAGAGGGAATAATCTCTTTGAAACTCTATTTCTTAACTGGGCCAAGATAGGACATGGGATCTCTTCAATTTATAAAATTATTTTCACAACACCTGACTTCATTAAGCCAAGCAATACCATTAATTGGGAAAAAGATCTGCAGACTGAGTTAACTCCCAGGGAATGGTCGTTAATCTGGGCACAGGCCAAGAAGAGTTCCCTTTTCATACACATCAAAGAAAATACCTAAAAAATATTAATGAGATAGTATTTAACCCCTTACAGACTGAGGAGAATGTTCTCAAGGACCTCCGGTCTTTCCTGAAGGAATTGCATCGATTCAGGCACCATGTTATATTTATAATCGTTCTGTCCTCTTATTATTCATTTTTGGATTGAAGCCCAAACACTGTTTGCAAATGTTTTGGAGATTATTCTGGACCCAGGCTCACTTGTAGCATGTGAGTAAATCCATGTAGTTTAACTCATTCATTTTTTATTTATTTTTTGTAACTTGAAGTTTATTGTTTTTTGTTTGCAGTACATGGTGTTACAATAAATTCTTTTTCATTAAACTTCATTCACTTTGTGGTGATTCCAATACTTTTTCCATTTACGACATATGACACACAACATAAAACTCACAGGGGGGAGGGGTGGGGGGAGATGCTCTTTAAAGCATGCAAAGTCCTTCTATTTTCTTCAACTTTATTGAGAGTAGTTAACAGAAATAAAAAAGTTCTTTTATGTGGATAGTGATAGCAAATTTCTCTTGTCAGGAGAATAACCTTATGAGAGGAAGGTGTTCTGCTATGGGGGAAGTGCTTCTCTGAGGGGAAGTTAGAAAGGAATGCCTTTCTAAAGGAGCAGTGGAAGATGTGTCTTACTCACTGTGTCTGGTGATGGAGAGAGCACACTTTCCTGTCAGACAGGAACAAGCTAAGGAGCATAACAATATGCAGATAAAGGCAGGGGGAGAGGACTAAACCAATCTCAAATATGAGAATTGGGAGGTTTCATGGCAACTCGCTAATGGCTTGTTTGAAGGGTACTGTTTGTCACAATAATGTTGCAATATACACAGCTCTGTCTGCTTCTGAGCAGGGAAAAACATGCAACTTAGCTGGCAGGGCTGGCACCCTGAGAGCAGGAACAATACACAGAAATAAACAATTATGTTCCAGGACAGAGATAATGGTTCTCTTGGAACCCTGTCTTTTTTTTGCTGGTTAGACCTCTCGTAGGGTTGACGACTTCTAATACATTTAAACTACTCATACTCTTCCTGATGGTCCACCAGGTGTGTGTGGTGGCTTTTTGGAAGAAACCAGGGACACCTCCTACTAGGCATGTTCTCCTCCAAAGAATATGGAATCTGATGCAATGGAAAAGATTACCCACTATTCATAATTAACTAGGTCTCCTTGGATAGACTTTCATGAAACAGAGTAATTTTCTGTTGCTTCAAATGTGGTAGCGTGATGCTCTATCTCTGGTCCCGATAGTTCGATCTCCCTCTGGAACAGGACAAAGTTTCTTTTTACTTCTTTTGTTATTGTTCAATATTATGTTATTTTTAATCATTCTCATTATCGTTCCCGAAATATATACTCTCTTATGAAACATGCATATGTTTCTTTTTGTTGCTTATGTTCTGAGTTTGTACTAAATATGGATATGTCATATAACACCCCTTTCATTTTCAAACAAGACTTTCGCAAAGACTGGTATACATATGTTTTATATCACTTATATATTAGAAATGTATAAACTTTCCATAAGGCTTGTAACACCTCTCAAACGCAAACAGCTTTATTTATTAGTTTATTTGAAAAATCTCTGTAAGCTTTGAATATGCTTTGTATTAACTTCCAAATGCAAAAGTGTTGTTTATAGAATTATTTGTAAACTAATAAAAATACACTTCGGGAAAAAAAATCTCTGCTGTGACATTAGATTTAAAAGATATTAAAACATATTTTATTACTTAAACCATAATGGCATGTTCTACATTTACAGCATTTAAAAAATCTCATATGTTTATAACTTACCTAATCAACAAATAAGAATATTAACTTTCCAAAAGAACCCCTGAGGAAGTGACGTCAGTCACGAAACGCGTAGGGTCAACGGTCACGGCGCCTTTGGAGAGAGCTGACCACCCCTGCAGGATACGACGTCATCGCGAGAGAGGTTCCAACCGGTGTGTGCAACTGTGTGCAGTTCCCCTTCCCCTGCGTCCATTTTGGATACTACCTGCACATTGGAGGGAGATAGCGTCTTCGCCTCGCACACCCAAGCACCCACGGAGGACTCCCCCTGCATTTGGCACTTGTTCCTGTTTTGGTTCCACACGCTCAGTCAATCGGTCCTGCTGTAAGTAGGGTTTTGGGTTTTAACCCCTTGATGACCCGCTTCTGCAGGCTTCTATGTTTTATTAAATAGTTTTTTATTTCAGCTTCTGTGTTTTATGTCTATGTTCTTGTCTGTTGTTTGTGTTGTGTTTTATTGTTTTTTGTAGAAATTAATTCAGGTTACACTATTATAATTGTTTCCTTTTCTGTTCACATATCACAGACCACTTGATTGGAGAATTCCTGTTTATTGGACTTATTGGACTCACTCCCTTCCCTCCCATTTGAACATATTTTGCGGGTGCTGGTTTGTATTTGTCCCTCTTGTCTCCCCTGGTGTTGTTCACATCCGTTTCCCTGGCTGCCCTGATATAATTTTCATATTCTTCATATTTTATTCATATTGTAATTAATATTGTTTATTTAATTTTGATGTGGATTAGCGCTTCATTGCACTTCTTTCATTGTGTTTCCAAAAGAGTGTGATAGGACTATCTAGTAGTTTATGTTCAAGAATTAGATCTTTCTTTACAATGTCCCAATGTAAAAACTTTTTAAATTGTATCCTAAAATGATCTGCATCAGGCTGCATCCATGGAAGGACAGACAGCGCTGAGCCGTGCGGACGCTCCGCGTTGAGCCCCGGCATCCTCAATGAGAATGTCTTGAGAGTGTCCCCATGGTGTCATCATAATCCAGCATGAAACCCAGCCAGTACCTCGCCCAGGTTGAACCTCTCTGGCTGTTGCTAGGCCCGCCCTTAGATACAGATACTGCATCTAAGGCTGCAACAGCAAACAAGGCCTTATGGAGAAATTAACCCATCCACTGCCTGTACCTAACAGGGCTTACACTGGTAGAGTCCATTGAAATAAGTAGCGGCCGGAGGCTAGTCTAAAATGTCCCCATGGTGAAATTTCAACGTACGCGGTTGGACTACAGTACATGTAACATCACATACTGTAAAACAAGTTGTAAATTAACCTAACACAATATGCATTAACATGTGTATACAGTTAACTCAATAGTACCCTTCATATCTATCTCCAGCTGAAACCTGGATCTTTTATGATTAGTACTTAGGCTACCTAAGTAGTAGTGGGCCGGATCAGGCTTCTTGATCATATTGTCCTGACCGTCAGGTACTTTGACGGAGTAGCACCTCCTTTTCCCAGACTCAGAGATATACTCTATTCTGTCTAGGTGTGTATTGCGGCCCACTACCCATAACTTGTCTTGCCCTATAAAAATCATAGAACTTGGAGCCCCTGGTAGTGTTAGCTAGATTGGTTATTATAGCTTACTCCACACTCTCCATCCTGTGTTCCTCTGCACTCCTCATAAGATTCTCTGGGAGATAAGGATACTCATACCCCATCTTGCGGAACCTTTGCAGTAGCACTCTCTAAGCCAGGCTGAATTTCATGAGGCCCTTTTCTCAGTCTGTGCCAGGTAACACCCAGAATACTGATCCTTCTCATAACGGTGTATCTATGCACTCTTCCTTGATTGGAAATATACTGAACATGGACCATGACAGGGTATTCTTAGCTGACTCCATGCTAGTTCTCACTGCGATGTATCCACCTGCTCCACCGATCCCCCCATGGTACAGCTTTCCCACAGCCGATACAGACATAACAGGCATTTCAGGCATGTTATCACATTTGACAGTGCTAAGTGGGGCCACGGGACTCACCGGGGACAAGGGTCTAGGAGTCAGGGGTCTTACACTAGGCCTGGGTCGGTAGTGGAAGGTGGGACAGAATGGGCAGCTGGGGACAATCTAACATCTCTAAAGAGGAAACTTTTGGGGGTCTCCCCAGGAGGAGCAACAGAAATGTCCACAGTCCCAGCAAGGCTTAATTGACCATGGCCTCTAGCCTTGAGAAATCTTGCCTCAGCCATGGCTGTAGCATCGAGCATCAAGAGAGTCCCTTGCTTCTTTCTTTTCTAACCCTGCGGAACTCACTTCGGCTACCAAAATGTAGACAACAACGTGGGCGAAGTCTGTGTACAAAAACCTGTCCTGATGAGAATGCAATCTCAGCAGTGCCACCATTTGTAGCCCCTTTTCCGCCACCCTAAGTGAGATTTGGTCTGCAACTAGTGTTTTGGTGTAGAATGGTGCATACCAGTGTTTAGGATCTTTCACAGTAGGTACATCACTTTCCTTGCTTACCAAATATCACAATTAAGTGCAAAAAAGGTGCTACACACTGCCAAAAAGGCAACAACACAAAAATGAAAAAAGGAACACAAGCCAAAAATCAAGGGGGTGGGTTCGTCTCGGACACTTACGTTTAACCCTTCTTGGCCAGTTGCCACATAAGAGTGGTACTTCCCTTCAGGAGGAAAAAAGGAGTCCCGTAGATACAATGTAAACTCTGCGTACTTAGTTTGCTGCTCTGTAACTCATCACCACACAATCCAGCATGCAAGCGGAGTGTGTCTGAATTCTTGAATCTTCAACTGTCACATGTGGTTAGCTCAGAATATGAGTGGTGTGAGTCTCCCAGTGTCCCTGTAGAAGTAAAATCATGGTTGTCATGTTAGTAGGAAATTGTGGTGAGTATCGTTTACTATGCTAGTGAGGTTTAACGGTTGGTTCAACAATCTCTTACTCCATTTATGTATCGAGACACAGATCCACCTACCTCTGGGGCAACCCCACCACATGCGGAGTAGGGAGCTTCTTTCTCCGCATGATTTGGGACACATTTGAGAAGTGCCTGATGAGATATTTTCTAGTCCGGTGGGTGCGTAGTACCAGTGGTATAGGACCTTGCATGCATTTGTTTTGATCCAGTGAGCTTTTTAATAAAAATCTGAGACCAAGTATTACAATTTTTTTGCACAGAACCACCATATGTATGACATTGTTTCAACTTCCCCACATCCTCTTCAATACCTGTTGGAGGAATTTCATAACATTTTGTGGAGTCTAACTCCATGTACCAACTTAAAAAGAGTTTTATAGCTATTCTCCCTTATTTTTGTGCATATTAAAATTTTAGAGGTGTAAGTAGAGATGGCTTCCCATTCCTCAAGTAGCAGATTCATACCATACCAAGTTCTCTCACCCAAGTTAATATATACATGTATATAACTTTTTCCATGACATATATAAAGATGCCAAAAATTTCATATGAGTTTGGTATCTTTATATATGTCATGGAAAAAGTTCATATGAGATACCTGTCCTGGAGAAGGTAATACAAAATGAAGAATTGGCCTTTCATATAAGAAGAATCAAGACATAATTGTTGCTGTTATATTAATCTTATATTACCAGCTGCCTACCACGTAATCAAATTTGGAAGTGAGTTTCCTGTACATAAGCTTTCCTGTAACCTATAACAGGGGGAAAGGGTATTACATTATAAGGTTCAACCAAACCATGGAAAGGAGTAACCAAATATCTAGGAAATCCCATGTGATATTACTCTGTTTAACCTGAGGACAACGGAGTAAAGAAAAGTAAGAAAGCAAAATGGGAGGAGATCACACGTGCAGCTAGAAGGCAGTTGCTCGTTGAAGCTGGAGCTGGAACAACAAGAAGAGATATGATGAAAAACTTCTGACTTAGCTCAAGAATGAGCAATTGGGGAGATGTAGTAAATACTAGTAAATACTAAATTAACTAGGGAGACATGTTATAACCATACTAAAAGCAAATCTAGCCTCATGTACTGCACTGGGGTGACTTGTTAGGATTAGACATGGATTCTTAAAGGGGAAGAAAGTCTAGATTCCTATTATGTCAAAGTCTGTGCAACAAAACAACCGTGCCTAGTGGGGTTGGCCGCATGAATGCCGTGTGGAATACAACAGAGCACACGAAAAGGGCTCTCTGAAATGTTCGAATAATGGCCGCTGCATCTGTATGCTTGATAGTCAGACCAGAGTATAAAAATGGCATCCATTTTCTGTACGTATGAATAGGTTACTAACAAAGTAATGCATTACAGCACACTGCGATAAAAAATAAAGACAGATAGAAAGTATTTTGTAAATATCTGTACAGAACAGGTAGTTACCCCCTTCTGGTTTGTAGCTGCATGAGCACGGAAAGAGATGAAGTAAGGGAGTCTGCAGGGTGCATGGCACGGCCAACCCCCCAAAACCAGGGTAAGCAGCCCTCACTCACAACCTTTGCCCCATTTTGGTGAGACACTTCGGAGCCTAACCAATCCATCTAAAAAGTATATCCCTGTATGTCAGAAACCATAGAGTTAATTAACCTCTGTCTAACTGCATATCCCAACAGTGATGATGGAAGGTAGGAGGAGGGAAAGGAAAGCCATATAAGGGAGAAAATTCCTCAGTATCTGCCAATATTCAGTACCATTTAATCGTGAGGAATTTTTAAAACTAACCTATTTACAGTAAGCAATTTAAAATCCATCAGGATTCCTTAGTGTTGATTGATCCCTATCCACTTGCACACCACGAGGGAAGAGACTTCCAAGATTAATACCAGGAGGGGTGACACTAGACATATCTGTGGTTGGCGTGAGAGACGTTAATAAATGTTGCCTATGTGATTTTCCTCTACCGCAGTTGCAATGGACACTTTGCAGTCGAGGGAGGGGGACCATTCTTCTCCACTCCCCAATGGAACATGACAGATCTGGAACAAGAAAGATGAACTGACACATAGGGGCCTATTCTAGTAGCTTCGATAACAAACTCATCAAGCTTTTTGAGCAGTTACACTATGATTTGGCAAGGTTGCTATACAGAAAGCTCAGATGATCTGCCAAATTCTTCGAGAAGTGCATCTCCCCGAGCGGTAGCGCTGCAGTTCAAACACACCGAGTGAGAGCTCAGAAAGAGCTCCAACTCGCATTTTTTATAAAATCACCCCATTCTAGTAGCTCCGATGAGATCATCGAGGCTCTCACCTAGCAGACAACTCATAGACTTCATGATTTGTGGTAGGACTTAGGGAAAAAATGTATTTCTATTGCATCAGATTGAAGCCGGAAGTCTCCACAGATGATATACATTAATACCAACTCCGGAGACCCCCATCTCTAATCCAATGCAATAAAAATACATTTATAGGCAGCTTCATTAACGTAGCGGGTAACCGCAAAGGTAATGAAGGGGTTTAATATCAGTGCCTGGTTTATTGGGTGTAGCAGGGGTGGGTGAAGGTGGTATTTAGCTCATGTTGGGTGTTTAGGCCTTGCGGGAGGGTTGCAAGAGGAGTTAACCCCTTCATTACCTTAGCGGTTACTACCGCTAAGGTAATGAAGAGATTAACCCCTCCCACTACCCACCCGGTAGGTATAAACACCCACCGCGGGCCAAATACCACCTTCACCCGTTACCTCAATAAACATTAAAACACAATACTAGCCAATAAACCCATTGATTGCCAGTGTGGTTACCTATGCCCTGAATGGGAGCAAAGATAATCCTAATAGCAAAGAATGGGCACCATACTACCCATCCCCTCTATCCCCGACAACCCCACCCCCCCTAACACATACAGTACAATAATGGGCAAAATCCCTATTATCCAGATTTGGATTGTGCCCATCAATCTGAACAAGCTCCTCACCCCTACCACATGCAGCACTTGTCATCTGAGATCTGAATCCAAAAGACTGCTCGCATGTGACCAGGGCGAGCGTGACAAATTAAAAAGAACTTGTCTCGGCAAGCAGCTGAGCGCAGTACGGGCACAAGTGCGCGCATGCACGCAGGACAAATACATTCTCGCAATGTGTTTGATCGTGGGAAAGGGCAGTGGGAACAGCGCTAATGCTTAAAATGCAAAAATTAGTGTATATTAACAACTAATAATATATAAACTCCTAAAATATTAGGCTAAGGCTGCCAGGAACAATGGGTGACACAAACCAAAAAATGACAATAAATAAAGATAAACCGGCGCCAAAAAAAAAGGAAAATCTGACCAAATATAGTCCAATTCAAAGGGTTGGGATGAGTTCCATGGAAGTGTCCTCAATGCAATCTCAGACAAACAAACAAATAAGACCACAACTGATATTAAAGATGTTTGATGCATCTACATCTCGTCTTCTAGCTCTAGTTCGCCTATTAATGCCTCCTCTCTGTCCTCTACGTCGTTTTTTCTTTTTTTCTTGCTGCTTAGGAGCACTAAATCTAAAGGGGGTTTTGATACCGTGGTGACTTTGACCTCCGGAAAGATGTGCTCCCTTTCTTTGCGCCACTAAATTCTGATCAGCCCGTGTTTCACTTCTAGGAAAAAAGGGCACCTTTTTCTCTGCTTGCTTCGTACTGTGAAAGTTTCCCACGTCTCTACTCCTCTGTAGGGAGGCGGTTCCGTGGCTCAGGAGATTCGGGGGAAGTTGCGGCATAACAACTTCCCCCGAATCTCCTGAGCCACGGAACCGGCTCCCTACAGAGGAGTAGAGACGTGGGAAACATTCACAGTACGAAGCAAGCAGAGAAAAAGGTGCCCTTTTTTCCTAGAAGTGAAACACGGGCTGATCAGAATTTAGTGGCGCAAAGAAAGGGAGCACATCTTTCCGGGGGTCAAAGTCACCACGGTATCAAAACCCCCTTTAGATTTAGTGCTCCTAAGCAGCAAGAAAAAAAGAAAAAATGACGTAGAGGACAGAGAGGAGGCATTAATAGGCGAACTAGAGCTAGAAGACGAGATGTAGAAGCATCAAACATCTTTAATATCAGTTGTGGTCTTATATGTTTGTTTGTCTGAGATTGCATTGAGGACACTTCCATGGAACTCATCCCAACCCTTTGAATTGGACTATATTTGGACAGATTTTCCTTTTTTTTTGGCGCCGGTTTATCTTTATTTAATGTGTTTGATCGTGCTGAGCACAAGCGCGCATGCACGCTCAGCTTCACCCTGGACGCGGCATACGTTCTTTCAAAACAAAAGCTGTCTCACATTTTAGCCTGGTCTGTAACTGTTACATACGCCTATACCATA
The DNA here is from genome assembly GCF_040206685.1 of Ascaphus truei. Classification (NCBI taxonomy): domain Eukaryota; kingdom Metazoa; phylum Chordata; class Amphibia; order Anura; family Ascaphidae; genus Ascaphus; species Ascaphus truei. The sequence continues at coordinate 113,527,984 of NC_134487.1, forward strand.
TATTATCTTTAACTGTGCATGCAATGTCTTGTATATAATGTATAACCCTGTTCACTTAATGTAACTATGTATTTGTTACCATGTATCTGTCATCATAACTCTGTGCCCAGGACATACTTAAAAATGAGAGGTAACGCTCAATGTATTACTTCCTGGTCAAACATTTTATAAATAAACATTTCTAGACCCTCGCTTAAGGAGCAAATGAAAGATTTTGTGCCTAGGGAGAGGCCAACAGTAATAAAGTGCAGGGCTAAACTTATATCAAGAGTGCAAGCATTGATGGAGGAGGAAAAGTAGAGGTTGGAGGAGCAAAATCACATGCTATGGTCAGGTTCATAACAGGCAGGGTGAGACCAATGCTGAAAAACACCAGTGACCAATAAAAAAGCAAAACCATGACTAGGGGGAAGTTGGCATAATGGTGCCTGATAGTAGTTGCAAATGAAGATATGCATCTACCTCAAGTTTTACCCCAATGTAGCCCTGGTTCCTAGCGAACACAGACCACTACTATATGCCGTATAACCTGTAGGCTCACAGGGCCTGAGCCTCTGCCACGGAGAGCCTGGGGTATGTACAATACTTATAACTTGGTGCAGCACCTCCACCTGCGACAGCTTCCGCCCGAGGGGAAGTGGGTCTTCGCAGGAACATATGTATATTAATACACACACACAACAGTATACCTTAACCAATATACTTTACTTTTAGCAACCATACGCTTTATCAACAGGTGTCCCTCCCTAGAGGAGACACTACTCTCAGCGTCCTGTCGAACGCTCACTCTCCCCCTCCCTTCACCGGGTGATCCCACCCCGTGTCCAGTTCCCTTTTGGAATAAGTCCCCCCACCCTCAAGTGAGTCCGTGAATGTATATGTATGTGACTGCGCAGCCACGTGTCCTGAGTGAATGATGGTACCGTTGGTGCACTTGAAGTTTACCTGCCGGGCACTCCAGTACCCGGTTCTGCAACTATCTTCACAAAGGATCAGTGTGGGCGTAGATGACGTCACCCATAGGTGTCCTATGCGATCCCACCCAGACACGCTGCGACTTGGTAGCGGGGCCTGATCCCAGACCTCCCGCGGACTTAGAACTGTCCCGGTAGCGATCGTGTAATCAGTAAGGGAATCCGGAACCTGTCTATGGCCAGTCCCTTGCTCAGCTTCACACTACTGGGACTCAGGACCTAACTGGGCCTGGGGCATGCGGCCTAGGTAGGGGCAGATGGCCTCCCTACACCGGAGCTCCTTCTCCTTCCTCCTACAGCTAGCTCTGCCAAAACGTGCACCCCATCACTTCCTTTTCCTCCCTTCCTCGTACCTGATCGGCCCTCGCGCGTCACGGGGTACCGCGGGGCTGCTGGGACCCGTAGTTCCCTAACTCCCCTCCTATCCGAGCTCTCCTCCTTAGCGGGCTTTGCTCCCCTTGTCTGCGCATGCGCAACCTTCTGCCAGGCCAGTTCTGCGCCGGCGCCAACCTAAACATGGCGGCTCCCTCTTGCGCGGAACCTCCATTATCGGAGCGTTCCCTAGGTGCAGCATCTCCCACCCCACATCAACAAATGGTGGAAAAAGGGGTCCTGGCTACACCAACATCAAGCCAAGACATGGGAGAAGGGTGTGAGGGTGGTAATGATGCTGGTTTGTCACTCGAAGTACCCAGGTAGTTCCCTCTGGGACATTTTGCTATGTTATGGTGGTTTGGTGCAGGTGAGGATTCAGAACAGAGGAGGAGGTAGGATCAAGGGTGGCTAACATGGTGGAGGCATACATGAATGACACATTTTTCTCACTCCTGACACTGACCCTCTAAATTATTAGGGGGGTTGTTATGTGGCCTTTCATGGCACACGTGGCATTAGAATGCCTCAGCTGGCCACCAACCAGCATGCTATGTGAACAAGTTTCTTTCCCAAGTCTATGTTATGTTGTTCCCCATTTCCCAACTCCTGAAGAAGAATCAGATTTAATTAGACTACAGATGATGTAAAATTGTTTATAAAATAAATTGTTTCCAAATGAAATTACAATTTTCTGAGTGTGGTCTGCGGAGCTGAATGACTGAGATGCCAGCAGTGACATCCCACCCATGCAGATATATACACACAGCACCCCTAGTGTACCTGAGACTTGGAGGCAAACATTTTCCAAATGGGGCCACTCATTAACATTTACTGTAAGGGCCCTCAGTAAGAGTGACAGGGGGAGGGATGTATAATGATGAGAAGGATGATGGAGTGGGTCGAGAGTGTGTACCACTCTCACATTTGCCTGTGCTGATCATACACGGTGGAATGACACCTACACATATGATATTCCAGTAAGGCGTCCCTTTCCTCTCACTCCCACTGACTGTTTTCTTACAGAATAGGCACTCTGTTCTAAACAATGCCCAAAAGTAAGGCTTCAGTTGTCTCCCACTCTCTAGCCCAGTCTCTGCCTCTGTCCTCACTCCCAGTAAATGCTATGATCATGGTGGTACTTCTGGTTGTGGTGATGATGAGGAATGTAGCAAAACAGAATTGGTTCAGGAGGAGGAAAACTGCCTATCTGAGTGATGGTAAGCCTATGACTTCTACTAGTTCTGCTAGTCATAGTGGCTCTCTTAGGCGATGGCAGGAACTGTGGTGGTAAATACCCACTGGCCTCTCTAAAGGAAGAATGCTGGTCTTGATGTTTCCAGATGTCCGTCTGACAATGCTGCAGGTGTCTGGGCAGGGCAGTGATCCCAAGGTGAGCCCCTTCCTTCCCTTTATGAATAGTTCAATGGGCTTTCCTGAACTATGCACCGCTCCCTGGCAGATTTAAATATGTCCACAGCCAGGATGATGGGGCATCATTTTACAAGGGGTGGAAGTGGTTTCCCCTATGAGCACTCTCTCCCATCATCATCCTTCTCCTTGTGATCATCAGTCATGAGTAACAGCAACACTTCCTTGTTCCTCCTTGGCTGCCTCATTACCTGTGATTTTCTCCTCCTTAACTGGCACAATATCATTAACATCAGCAGCAAATAATTCAACCAGTGCCACAATCGGATTGTTGGATGAACCATTTGTCAGTCAAATGTGACATCATAGGCCTCATATAAGGCCTGTTTCGTCTCATTTGACTCAAAGAAGATAGCAGATCAACATCTCCTGGATATGTACAAGACAAGAAAGAAGAAAAGAAAGAAGAGAAGCAGAAAAGAAATAAGATAAGATCTACTCACTGGGGCCTCCTCTTCAAGCAACTGAGGATCATGGACTTTTTTGCATCATTGCTGATCAGGATCATGGTGTCGTGGGGCAAGAGCTGCAACCGTATTTGGATGAGGAGGATGAATCTTCATACAGGCAAAGGTAAGAGACACATTGCTTGTATTTTATTTAATTGTGTATCTTTTTTAGGATGCCTATTAACTGGCAATGTGTTTAACTATGTCCTTTGAGGGTATAGATAACTACAGTAACAATCAATGCATATTTTGGCAAATATTTGTATTTATTTATTTTATTTTTTGGATTTTTTTTAGGTTGTCAATTAATTGCCATTGTGGCAATCCTTGCCCATATTCTAGACATAGTTTACCACAGTGACAATCAATGGGTTTATTACCTACAGAAGTGTAGGATGCTCAACTTCAATTCTAATAACATTCACTGCTGCCCTAGTAAAAGAGCAACAATCACATAACTTTTCCTGAATGTCAAAAGGGTCCTTAGAGTGCTGGTCCTGGTGGCGTTCCGGATATGTCCTTAGGTGAACACCGAGTGGCTGATTCATTTGGGAGATATGGTACACATTAACTGGAACTATTTTAATTAATTGAAGGCATTACTGAAGGTAAAACTTACCTCACTCAACATTCACTTGCAACAGAAAAAATGATGTACTTTTCTGTCTTTTCTCTTATAGTTACTAGGTTACTGTAGGAATGCTTTTAGTTATTTAAGACATTGGAGCAAAAAATACTTAATTTGACCTTATATCTACTCCAAAAAATATAAAACTTGAATGTAAAGTACAGGCATACCCCGTATTAACGTACGCAATGGGACCGGAGCATGTATGTAAAGCGAAAATGTACTTAAAGTGAAGCACTACCTTTTTCCCACTTATTGATGCATGTACTGTACTGCAATCGTCATATACGTGCATAACTGATGTAAATAACGCATTTTGTAACAGGCTCTATAGTCTCCCCGCTTGCGCACAGCTCCGGTACAGGTAGGGAGCCGGTATTGCTGTTCAGGACGTGCTGACAGGCGCATGCGCGAGCTGCCATTTGCCTATTGGGCGATATGTCCTTACTCGCGAGTGTACTTAAAGCGAGTGTCCTTAAACCGGGGTATGCCTGTACAGATTTGTGAACAAACCAATTGTTTCCACTCACCTAACATTGTCATTTCTTATTTGTATTTTTTATTTTATTTTTCAAATAACTAAACTTTAATAACTGAAAAACAAATGTACAAAGTTGTAACTGTTTTCGCTGGAAAACATAATCTTTTGATATTTCTTATTCTCTGACGCTTTTTTTTTTCCTGGTCTTTTTTTCCAATGTTGCACTTTTGCCCACTGCAACTAACATTTAAATGAATAACTTCATTCAAGTCACTGATTCATTGTACATCCCTTTTTGCTAAAGAATCTCACTGTGAATGAGAGGGTCGCATAAAAGGAAGATGAGAACTGCGGGTTATAAAAACATTAAGAAAAAGACAAAGAAAACATGCAAGTCATATTTTGCATGATCCTTTAAGTACATAAAAAAGTTTTGGGAAAAACAGGAAATATAGGTTTTCAACCCTCTGTCTAAATAACATAAATAATATTTCGTAACACGTCAATAATTGTATTTATTTAGAATTGTGCAAATAAAAATAAGCCAAGAAGACGGGGGGGGGGGGTGATAATGTTGTTTTTCTTTTAATGCAATGTAGAGTTGAAAAATCTCTTTAACTGAAGTTAAACTTTTTGGGGCTACAGCACTTTTTACCGCCTGTAAATCATAAAATGTCAGTGATTAAAGAGTGCTTTAACTGGATTGCACTGAGTGATATGTTCCTTTATTTATGCCTTTTTATGCATTCTTCATAGTGACATTCTTACTATTAGGTTTGAAGTATTTTCATGTTGATTAGAATACTCTTCTGAAGTATAGATAAAACTAAATGATTACATTAGACCTTGAGCCCTGTGGTGCCTTACAATAAAGGGATTTGGTTATATAGAGTTGTGGGTACAAGATGCCTCTTATGCCTTCAACCCTTATTTTTTCTTGAAGTCATTTTTTCATTCTGTGTTACATGTTTTATAATGGTGCATTCAGTTTGCGAATGTTCCCATGATAGTTTAAGAAATTACAAATATAGCAGAATGTTCTTCCTGGTTTATTTATTTGAATATTCACAAAAGAGTGTGAATAATCAATAGTATGAGGCAATTGTTTCCCTTTTTTTTCATTAAATATGTTCAGAAGTTGGTGCTCTCTAAGTAAAATATTGGCAGTGTGTGTTTGACAATATTTTATGTCTTTGACTTTTTTGCCAGCCGAATATTGGAAACTCTCCAAATACATGAACTTCCATGAAGAATTCACCCATCTCTACATTGGAAGAAAATACACATACAGGAAAATATATAAGCTAAATACTGATTTGGCCTTCTCTATGGACTCTTCTAATTTTACCTGAGCATTGTGCACTGCACATAGCTCATAAAACAAACATAAATACAAGTTTCAACAGATTATAGCGGACAGTGTGAGATTTGCAAAATAATGTGTCATTTTGACTCCCCTTGTGCTCCTCTTTGATGGACAGGAGTGCGGTGATGACTCATGCCCTGTGTAATCAGGGATAGGTACAGACCATGCGCCCGCCCCTGCTTCCTGAGGAAAAGGTAGAGCTAAAACGTATTCAGTCCTGCTTCTGCTCTTGAAGAGAGAGGAAGTTCTATTCCTGCTCTAAGGAGTGGGGGAAGCAGAGAGTTGTCAGTCTCTCCTATTGCAGGGGGAACATCAGATTCAGCCTAAGGCCCTATACTATCGGGCAAAGCACCATCCAGAGGAATGGAACCTCTCAGACCATGCACCACTGTGAGGAAGAACTGCAGTGAGTGCCAGCCAATAAAGATCCTGTTCTAATATCTCAGTCTGAGTATCAGTCCATGGGCTGAGGGGGAAAGAGTGCAATAGTGGGGGCTGACCTCCGAACATCCTGGAGTCCACTGCTGCTGGAGGTGCTAAGCACCAGGAGAAGAACCAGAGGAAGAACCTATGCTTGTCCTGATCTCCACAATACCTCAGATCAGCTAAGCTCTCCTGACCCTAACAGGTATCGCACAACACACTAAGTAGCATAGGCTGTGTAATCTCCCAGAGGGAAGGGGGTGGGGGGGAACAGTTATATATATTTGAGGGATGTTTGAGGATATACAGTCATGTGAAAAAGAAAGTACACCCTCTTTGAATTCCATGGTTTTACATATGAGGACATAATAACAATCATTTGTTCCTTAGCAGGTCTTAAAATTAGGTTAATACAACCTTTTATGAACAACAACACATGACATGTTACAGTGTCATGATTTATTTAACAAAAATAAAGCCAAAATGGAGAAGCCATATGTGAAAACTAAGTACACCTTATGATTCAATAGCTTGTAGAACCACCTTCAGCAGCAATAACTCTAAGTAATCGTTTTCTGTATGACTTTATCAGTCTTTCACATTGTTGTAGAGGAATTTTGGCCCACTCTTCTTTACAACGTTGCTTCAGTTCATTGAGGTTTGTGGGCATTTGTTTATGCACAGCTCTCTTATGGTCCAGCCACAGCATTTCAATAGGGTTGAGGTCTGGATTTTGACTAGGCCATTGCAACACCTTGATTCTTTTCTTTTTCAGCCATTCTGTTGTAGATTTGCTGGTGTGCTTGGGATCATTGTCCTGTTGCATGAACCAATTTCGGCCAAGCTTTAGCAACCGGAAGTGACGTCATCGGCATCCTGAGGACGCCAAGTAAGGTGAAACGCGTAGAGTGACGCTGTCTCTACCCACCGGAACCCTTGGATGCCGATGATGTCACTTCCGGTTGCTGACACGCACTCGTGACACGCACAGCAGAGAAGGAGGGAGACCAGAGAGAGAGGCCCCATCCGGTGGCAGAATTGAGCGATATTTGCAGAGATCATTGAGATCTAAAATGCTGTTTTTAATCTTGCAACATGTGAGTAGATTGGATTATAACTACTTCGTTTATTAAATTGTTTTACGGTCTACGCTATGTCCAGTGTTTTCCTGCCCTAAGGTCAGCTGGGAACCACACTATTCTGGCAACACCATACTCCACAGATTGACACCAGCTCTTAAAGATACCTTTATGTGCCTTCATCCTACCTCACGTTTGTGAGTATTCTGTGTACACATTCTGTGCTAGCAACTCTACTTCACCACTGTTTGCACAATATTGCACCAAAAGCATTTTTCTTTTTATGTGTTCCCACATGGTATGCGCTTCCTGATGATCCACTTGCCACTTTCTATGAGGATTGAGAAAGAAATCCTACACCAGGTCACAGCTGCAATCAACCATTGTGTTTGTCTAAGTATCACCATTATCACTATTGTATTGATTATATCACTGTTATTGTAAATGTATATGAGCGCCAAATTTGGTTAAACACTCCACACACACATCTGGAGAGATGCCCCTGAGCTCATACCTGGTAAGGGGGAGACAAGGTCAGGGAGGTAGGGGCACTCAGGTAGCTCCAGGGTCTGGGTTAGGATTGCCCAGGGGGGAGAGGAGTGCAGGTGGGCTGCAGGGAGGTAAGCAGCAGGCTGAGGTGCTGGGCCTAGGGGAGGCTAGGCAGGGAGACACCGTGGAGCAGGGTGAGATAGGAGGTCAGCGGGGTGTTAGGCAGCTGGCAGAAGCTAGGGATGGGCTAGGTAGGCATAAGGTCCCTTGTTCTGACTGGCCAGGAGTGACCCCTCTGACAGGTTCCCCTGGGTTCCCAAATGAGAGGCTGTGGGTAGCAAGGCAGCCAGGGAGGAGAGTCAGGAGTATAGCAGAGCAGCTACAGGTGGGCATAGGGCCAGAGCAGGTAGGGTCCCTACAGGATAGTGACATAGCTCTTTCCCAGACTTGGTTGACAGGAAAGCGACGGTCTGTACTGGGTAGCTGGTCTCCTGCAGGTGCAGAAACATGCCAGTCTCTGGGCAGTGTGCAGCCTGGTCTGCAACGGGGCCCCTTCACCATGGACTTGGTTCCCAAGGCACTGGGTGGGGGGCAGAGGGAGGCAAAGGAGAATGCCCGGCGGCCACGGTGGAGCCCTGCTCCACAGGATCTGGACTTTACAATCCACTGTGGCCAGGACAATGTACTGGACAATGCCGGAGGACAATTTTGCCAGGCCAACCCCTCAGGACTTATTGAGTGCTTCAAGGGCACCAGTGGTACCCCAGTGCCTGGGGGAGGCGACTGGGGCACCAGGCACCCATTGAGCAGGGGAGGTGTGACAGTCGTGAGGGTTTGGCCCGGGATTAAAGGGGTTACACCCCAATTGGCCACCCTCTAACCTCACCAGGGAGACAAGGGGTTAACTTTGCTGAGGCCCAGATGTGTGATTTAACCCTTGTCATAACCTGAAAATGTATATTCCCTGTTCCCCCATGCTTTATTGTTAATCAGTGTCTGCATCACACACACACTGGGATCCATCCGGGAGCACAAGGGTTAATAGTGGTATAGTGATTATAGCCCTTTGTGTAACTTTCCCGCCTTTTCAGGCACCATTTTGCAGGTTCCCATAGGCCGCCATTAGGGCTCAATGCTTTCTAATGGTGAATCTTGCTGAGGAGTCCTGTTCCTGAGAAGACCAGCAGGTGGTGTCCGAGAGGGAGAGCGGCGATTTCCCGTTGAAAGTCAATGGGCTCATTGACTTCAATGGAGAAATCCTCAAAAGAGCTTTCCAGGAACGAGTTGGCTGCCGTCCAAACCGCTTAACCGCAAAGCGGATACATTTTCAATAGGAGAGCTTTGATCACTTACAAGTCAAGTTCAACGACAAGTGGCATGGGAATAAACCATTCTAGGGCCCCTAGGAATAAAATTCTTTCTGTCCCTAGTTCCTAGACCTCCCCCCACTCGACCACAACCGGGTCCCCGTATCCTGGCAGACTGTTGTAAGTTACTGATCTACAAGATCCGGTAAGGGGTCTTTTGTTTTCATCTAGTCCTGTTAAGTCTGACACTATTCATGTCATTAGATTGGTGCCTTATACTTACCAACTCTATATACAGTAGTTGGTATGGAAATCCACACAGAAGTGTGGTATGGGGCTTTTTTAAATATACTTTGAATAGCCATTAGCATATCTCCTAGCCAGGTACCTCAGGTATGTTACCTTTTGAGGGGATACATATACAACTGGAGACACTACTACATTGGAAAATCTCTCTTTCCTATTCATTGCAAAATCATCCAAAAATAGCATGAACTTGATGCATTCGAAATTTGGTGTTTTGACTGTATTCATTAAGATTATCTATGCAAAAATTACACGGTTTAACATGTTATTTTCAATAGCCGAAAAAGTGGTTGATGAAAGGGATAGCCGAAGAAAGTGGCTTTCTTCTCACAATATATCTATTGGTTATTCTATTTGGAGGAATTGCAAATAAGTAAATTGTCCCACTTATAAATTGATTTCTCTCATACAGTATATGTAATTTGGTGAGTTTAGCTCATTTGCATACATGTAAATTTCAATGTCCGGCAAATCCAAAACATTTTTACTCTTATTCTTAAAAGTGTGATAGCGCTAATAAGGAGCTATCATGCTGAAAACATGCATTAAAGTCAATAGGGCTTTCGGTGCAATAGTGCAAGGTTGATGCTATAATATTTTATAGAATAAGTACCTAAGTGCTTAAGGAATACAGCAAGATGCAAAAAACAGATGTTTTTGCATGGAAATGCCATTATCGCAGTTTAATAAATAAGCCCAAGGTGTTAAATATATGTAATCAATTTAATTATCATATTATTCTGACTTATTGTATTACCAATTAAATGGTGATTGATACTACACCAAATGAAAAAATAGTAACTATCCAATGAAGTAGTTGCATTAGATAGGTACTTTGATTTTCTCCCATTCCTTAATGCTTGTGCTAATAGTAACTCTCCCACTTTGTATTATATGTGCCAGAGAGCCAAAAAGTCTCTTAATTAAGTTATGGTAAGGAAGCAGTGATCATAGCACAAATACATTCAATCTGGAGATCTGTGAGAAAAGCCTCACTGTAGGAGTTCTTTTATTAATTACTCTAGTCCACTTGACAAGGTCAAATCCATTCCCCCTCATGATGGATCTCATCTGTTGCAGTGAATAAAAAAAATGTTTTCCTTCACTTGTGTATGTGGTAGAAGCTCATCCATCTCTGTGAGCTCCAAGGGAGATCTAGCTAGATCAGAGAGAAAAGGGAGTATTCAGAGGGCAGCTGATGGGCAGTAAGATACATTGAAATCACTTGCATAGTACAAGCGTTCAAATGGTAACAAGTGATATAAAACAGCCCTTTGGTCCAGTTTAGTTTTTTCTCTCCCTTCATCGTTATCCACTATAAGTGTGAGTAGAAAAGAGAAGGATCAATGACATGAAAATGGCAAAACAAGTAGTGGGGTCTTTTATGTGGGTGTGTGTGTATGCATGTATGTATGTATGTATGTATGTATATATGTATGTATACATACATACACACACACACATAAAAGACCCCACATATATATATATCATCCTAACAATCATTAAGAAAATGAGGTGACACGTTTGCATTAATTTTTTTATAAGGTAGTACTTTACCTGCAGTTGAACTGTGGACAAATGTATTGCTTCTTTAAAGAATGAAATGTCTGAAGTATTAAACCAATACATAGTAACAAAATAAATTAACAATTTTAAAACTTTAACGATACATTTAAATAATCTGCATTGTTTCATAGTTACATAGTAGATGAGCTTGAAAGAGACATATGTCCATCAAGTTGAACCTATGTTTAGTTATAGATAGTCATCCTCTGTTTGTATTCATATTTACTGTATATTGTAAAATCCAGTATATTCTCAAACACACAACTTGCATTAAATAGTCTTTGTATTATGCTGAAACTAGTGTTTTTTCTATTACACTGATGCAAAGAGATGCAACTTCAGCAAGCATTTCTTAGGGCCGTTCTATAGTGTGTGCGCGGCACTTATAATTGGCTGTGGTTAGCCAGCCATCTATAATAGGGCCACGCGCACTCACGGCAGTGAGCGTGGAACCGGCCGACAGATGAAGAAAATAATGAATTCACGCCGCAACCGCCCCTGTTAATGTATGTATTTGTGTGTGTGTATGTATGTGTGTGTGTATGTATATGTCAATAAATGCACAAATTAAAAAAAAATATTTACCCAACATGTTTTTTTCTTTTAAAAATCTTATTTAAGAAATGATTCACTCACACAATCTACAGAGGCGGCACATTTTATTTGAGTGCGGCTAGCTCCGCAAGCCTGGGGATGCCCCTGCATGCTAGCCGCACTCCCTCGGCGTGCCGCGCGGTCACGAGTCATCGGGTGCCTGCGCCCCCTGCACGTGCGTCCAGGGCTCCCCGAGGGAGCCCTGGTGTCCCGCGATGTGGGGGACGGCGGCAGGGGGTTCCGGGGGACACGGCGGACCCCGCGAGCGGAAGGAGAAAGCCCCGATCGGAGGGCGCTCCTCCGCGGCTTCAGCGCGCGCCAGGCACATCCCGGCGCGCGCCTGGTTACTGCTGCGGCCGAGACCGGGCAAATGCTCAAATAAACTCGGCCGCAGCAGTATACACACACATACACACACACACACACACAGTACCTTTCCAGCCTGTCGCACAGACTCTATACACACAAAAAGTGTGCGTCACGTGCACACGCGCACACACTATAGATAGCCCTTAGGCTGGATCAGAGCTGTCTTGGTTTATAGAATAAGGGTATTAGTGCTAATGTAGTAATATGCTTTGCATTTATATTTTTCTGTTCCGGGAAGCTTGCCACCTAGCAAAAGCTGGTGGTATACAGTAGGTGGCAAAAAAAAACTACACATTTAAATTCAACTCAATGGGTGTTAGACCCACATTTAGCATTTCTTTGATTTAGCAAACTGGCTTTCAGGTCCCCTTTCATTAAAGAAGAAAAGGTGGTCCTAAGATCGCATATAGACAATAAGACCATGGTTGCCCCAGAAATAGGTCCATTCTGGCATCCATAGATCCACATTCAGATCTGACTGACCAACTTTTGAGGAATATCGCGTTTAAAATGACCAATATAGCCGTCCCTCTACTTCAAATGCTTGATAAATCAGAGAAGGCACAGGATGATTCAACTTCCCATTCACATTTTTGCAGCTTCAAAAATCACACTTTTGAGAGCCACTAGCTGAGCGTCTTTCAGTATTGAAAAAAACAGACAAGCACCGCTTGTATAAGAAAAACTGGTTTACTATAGTACAAAAAGATATCACTCACTCACATTTGAGAAGACATCGGTAGGTATAGAGTCGCACGATCACATAAACTGTGGAGAAATCCTTCCGCCAGTCCCAGCTGAGGTCTGTGCAGTAGTTTCTCTGGTCTCAGTGCCCAGCACTGGATCCCGGAAGTGACGTCACACACTTCCCAGTATTTGCCTCCGTCTTCGCATCTGACAGTTCAGCTTCAGACACTGGAGTCCGCTCTTAGCTCCTTCTCCGTCAGTTTGTCCCGAACTGATTGAGCACACTGTATATTAGCTATCCATTTACCCAGTAATCAGCTTTGTTGAGCACAAATACTATTTGTATCTTTTATTATTGGTCAGCCTTTTAATTACATCTCCAACATTAGGAGAACTACTGTATATGGTTGAAGACCGGTAGCTTAGCAGCTCTGGCTCCTAAAGCTACTGAATTTATCTATTTGAAAACGTGCACTGATTTAGGTTAGTCATTCTCTTTGTAGTTAAGTCCAGATATAAAGCTCAAATGTCCTTTTTTGATAAAAGAGGAAGTTCTCAGAAATAAAAGCTTATGCCTTTCTATAAAGAGTGATGGTGCTCCAGACTCTCAAGACTGTCCCAAGACTTCATCAGGGCCATATACCAGAGCAGCTCACTGAAAATGCCTCTTATCCAGTTAGGGAGGTCAAACATTTATACAAACATGCAATATACAAAAGACCCTCATTGTTCTCGTTGAATTCAAGGGAGACTACACATTTGGGGAAAAGTCACCACAGACAAGTGGATTAAATAGATTATCAGGTAGTGAAGAGAAGACTTTTTGCCCCCATTTTAATAATTCACCTTTTCATCTTTTGTGTACACGACATACACATGGTTCTGAATCAAGGAAGATAAGACATACAACTAGATTTTAAATAGGAATTTTATTGAATCTATACATTTGGTATAATATAATCAAGGGGTGTATTTTAACAACTATTGGTGTATCCCTATTTAATTTTCTTTAAGTGGTGTCTACTGCTAAAGCAGCATCTAGAGGATTTTCTCTACCAGTTTTCATGAGGGCAGCTACAGTAGGTAGTCCTTTTTTCCCCTACATTAGCAAATCAGTACTAAAGATAATAAGAACGTGAAAGGGTTTTTAAAAAATTGAGCAAGTACCAGTAGAAGGTAGGTATTCGCTGCTGCTAGGTGGCAAGCCTTCTACAGAACAAAACAATGTTTGCAGGTCTCTATGTTGTGCAAACATCGTTTGTTCTAGGGAAAGGTTTACCACCTAGTCCTTCCCTCCCAGCTTGTTTATCTATTGCTCTGCTAGTTACAGTACAACATTTTTTATTCCCATGATGTTTTAAAAGTCTATTTTTCTACTCATTTGCAGTCTCTTTTCAAAGTCCCAGAGCGGACCATTTAATTGAAAATAAAGAAAAACAAACAATATATTTTTATTTATGCTACTTTGCTGTAGATGCCAAAGTCTTCCTTTGACATGCTGTTCCTTGCAGTGACGCCGACACTTTCCCAGAGGCCCAAGACAAGAGCCGGACACAGATGTTGGGCCTAACCTCTGCCGGGCCCAACTTCCAGTGCCAGTCGGCCAGGCACCCTCCCCCTCCGGCCAGGCCCGGGACAGTTGTCCCAGCTCTCCCTTCCTATCGGTGGCCATGGTTCTTTGTCTAACTTCTCTTTAATACTCAGCAGTTTGGTGCTTCAGGCTCAATCATATAAATTGTTCGTTGTTGAAAAAATAAAAGTTTAATTCAATCAGCTCAGTGTTTCTGTTTACTTGCAATATTATAGTACCAGTTATGATTGGTCCTTTTTATTATTATTATATTATTGTAATACACTAGATCTGAATTTACACCTAATTAATCAATCAAGTTATTAGATTGTCACTATTTAAGCAGACTTCAGAAGATATCTCTCAGTCTCAGAAGTACAGGCACATGCAGACTAGCTGCTGTGAATTTTAGTTTTTAAGCGGTCATTCTCCTTGAGGCCTGCCTATCCAGCCAGCAGGTGCTAGATAGCAATCTTGTTTTCTCTCTCATCACATTCCCAAATTAAGATGATGTTGTCAATGTAACACTGCTATAGAGGCAGATTCGCACCACAGGGGTTTTTATTATAAAATAAAACATTGGCATTACTTGATGTAAAACTTGTTCCCATGGCAGTGTCACATATCTGCAAAAAGACACCATGGTTAAACAAAAAATGGTTGTGTTCAAGTATGAACTTGATCCAATCTATAATTAATTACATTTTTTCTTGTTTTAAAAGGTTTTAAACTTTTTAATTGCTAAACAGCCTTATTCATGTCCAAATGCTATTATAAAGCAAGATTACATTGTACGTTACCCAAAGATAATTTTGTTTCCACTGAAGACCTTCAAAGATGCCTTGGGCCTTGGGCCCTCTGGATATTCTGGATATTCTGTCATCCGCGTGACGAATCCTCCATTTTCTCTAGGCTACAATGCATCTCGGACCTACATTTTCTCCGTGAGATCTGCGGACGTGTCTCTTCCTTCCACGGTAAGTGAAGCACAACTTTTCTTTTTCTACCTTTTTGTTTTGGACGACTACGTCCCTTCAGGGATACTAGGGTCTCCATCGTTATTTGAAACCTCAGCAGTTTCACTGTATCCGCCAGGCTTTTCTTGCAGTTGCGTTAGCCGACAGGAATATTTTGGGTCATAGAGACCTGTTTGTTCGTGCGTACCGAGTTTGGACATCTCCACCATTCTTGGGTTGTTTTGTGGGTGTGACTCGGTTCGGGTTCCCCATAAGAGATATCTTCATCCTTATCCTCATAAGACCGGAAGGGCCACTCGTCCGTGGAGTAGGGTTCATTAAAGGAACGCCAAATCTTGTCCTCCATTTTGGGGCTATCAGGTGTATTTTCTTCCTGACCTCGGGAGGCGCTGTTGCAGCTGTTTTCATTGTATTCGCTAGAACCCCAGCTGGTAGTCCTACAGGTGGGCAGACTTTGGTAGCTCTCACAGGCGTCTCTGTAGACTTTTTCTTCTTTACTTTGGTAGGTTGTGAAACATCAGCAGTATTGTGCACACATTCTTCCTCATCAGTGATTCCGAATGTGTCCTTGGCAAGTAAAACTTATGTACCTTCCTTGTCACCACAGTGCATTGCTTGCTGCAGTTCCTTGGCACGTTGAAAAAATATTCCTCTGGCTGCTGCCTTTTTTCTGGGGCCACAAAGGCATCATCCTCATCATCAGAATAAGGCCTGAAGGGACACTGCTCCATGCGGCTGGGCTCTTTACACCAGGAACATATTTTCTTCCCCATTCTTGCAGAGTCTGTATTTGACTTAAGCTGGGTGGCCATTTTAAAATCCCAGAGTTCTTTCACAAGTGGTGGGGTAGACTATGGGCACATCATCAGTCCCGTGTGTGGGTAACTATCTGTCACAGTCCTCCCAGTCAAACTGTGGCGTTGTGGCTTTCTCCAGTGCAGTTGTAGCTTTCCTGCCTGGATGTGTAGCCCTTTAAATCTGGTCACTTCTGCACATGATTCTTTGTTTTGTTGCTCAGGCTGTTTGCAGGAACTGCATGCAGGCAAAAGCACAAAAATTCACAGGCCGTCTCCGGTGCCTCTTTTAAATTGTAGGGCCACCTCTCATCCCAAATTCTGACACCATATGTCAGAGATATGTGCAGATATGTGCAGAAGTATATTTAATGGAGACCGATTAGGGTGAAATTAAATCCTGGCTTTATTGCGCCTGTTCCTTTAACAAGGCAAAACATTAAAAATAAAGGCCTACTCCGCTTTGGACAATATCTA
Organism: Ascaphus truei; assembly: GCF_040206685.1. Classification (NCBI taxonomy): domain Eukaryota; kingdom Metazoa; phylum Chordata; class Amphibia; order Anura; family Ascaphidae; genus Ascaphus; species Ascaphus truei. Next base: position 113,544,323 of record NC_134487.1, read on the forward strand.
AACCTTTACTCCAGCCCTCTCTAACTGGGTGGCAAGCTAAGCTAGTTACCACTCCAAACATATATATATATATATATATATATATATATATATATATATATATATATATATGTATATATATATATATATTTTTATATAAATATAAATATATATATCAAAACAGATGGCACTCCAAGCAAATAAGTCAATGGACAAGGTGCAAGCTTCATAGAGTAAGTATAGGTAACAGCTGCTATCACCAAAGCGACAGCAAAGAAACAGCACTCAAATTTAATCAAAGCAAAAAGTGTATTGACAAAACACATCAGCACAAAGATAACCAACATTTTGGTTCTCTAAGGACCTTCCTCAGGGTGGGGCTGAGGGGTAATGATGCCCAGAAGACCTATATACCCATAAACACCCTGTGTCACTAATTGGGGATCAACTAATTAACCAGCCAGAGGAGTCCACAGCGTCATTCTCCAGCGACAGGTGGCCATCTTGGATTTTCAGAGCAAGTGAAGATACAGCAAGAGCAGCCCTCCGTGTGAGTCTGCAATGCATCAGCACCCTCTGGTGGCCTAGCAGTGTTTCTGACAACAACCATAAAGCTAGACAACGTTATTAAAGTATGACTGCGCATGCATGGGGTTCCGTTTCACCAAAGGAAGTATTTACCAGCCAGTGCAGAGATAAGTCTGACGTCAGAGCGTGGACTCCCTGTGGAAATAAAAAAATATGTAAGGACAAATGAGGAAACACATAGTGCATTGACACACAAGGATAATTAAAAGCAATGTTAGTCGGAAATGTGGGAGGCTGTATGACACAACCACCGATGCCTGCCAAATAGCAGTATATGTTGAATAACCATAATAAAGCCAAAACTTGTATAAATATACTATGCCTGGATAAATGAATATGAACACCAGACAGATTAACTAAAGGCTGACAAAACACTAAAATGACTGCATATAGTGTAGGCATAAGTGTGCATATAGTGACCTGAACAGGTAGAGACAGTAGCAGAACCGGGTCCTAAACAAAAACATGATGGAACCCTGTTCTATAAGAAGCAACTGAGTTTAAAATCTTTGTTTAAGCAACGGGAGACTAAGGTATTCAACTCAAAAATCATTCTTTACCCCTACCCCCCCCCCCCCTCGGGGCTGTGCATGCGCCTGTATTATGGGCATGCACCTCAGGGTGGCCAAACTATGTTTACATAATTTGAAGTGCTTTGCTAGTGGCTGCATTTTGAGATCATCCATGTCACTGGCATCTGTCAATCCCTTTCTGATGGCAGAGCGGTGCAAGGCCATACATTCTTTGAACATCCGTGTGGTTTTACCCACATAATGGAGACCACACGGACAACGAATAGGGTATACTACAAATTTACTTTCGCAGTTCAGATAATCCCTGATTTTTATACTTTTACCGCTGTGAGGGTGGTGAAACATTTTGCCCAAAATTAGATGTTGGCAATTAATACATCCCTGACACCTATGCACCCCTGACGGTCTAGTTAGCCAATTAGTGGGACTACTGTATGGGACTACTGTATTTCGACACAGGGTCTATTGTCATGATAAAGAGGGTTTGGCCCAGGATTAAAGGGGTAACACCCCATTTGGCCCCCCTCTACTCTCACCTGGGAAGCAAGGGGTTAACTGGACTGAGGTCTAGCAATGTGTTTTTACCTTGCTTCAGTATCCAAATGTTTATTCCCCTGTAAAAATGTATTGTTTCTGTTCCAGTGTCTGCTCCACAGAAACACTGGGATCCATCCGGGAGGGCAAGGGTTAATAGTTGAATAGTGATTATAGCCCTTTGTTTAAGTTACCCTCAGAGATGCCTGCCTACTAAGGACTGCAAATGGTCAGGAGAGCGACCAAATGTTTAGGAAGCAGACCCCTGATCAAAGGCTCAGCCACTCTACCTGTTTGCATGAAGCTGGAGTGGTTTGTGAGTTTTATAACTCACACTTACAAACCATAGTATCCTGCCAGACACCCCATTTGGTAGACTGGCCGACGCCCCTGATTTAGGAGTGGGGCTACAGAAATGAGTGACCTTATTAAATATAAGAATATTATGAGATGTCCTCAGCTGAACGTGCTAAAAATTATATATGTGTAACCAGGGGACCGAGCCGCAAATAACGATTACAAACACATGATGTCTAGCAGGTCCTAAGAGACAGATATTAATATCTCTCTTAATTTTAGTATTACACGGTAATATTTAGTCTCATTGGGAGCGTCATGCGTAACGGAATGTATTAATATGTCTCAAGTGCCAGTAAGTACTACTGAACTGAAGTTATTAAGTTATTTAAAGTGTATATGGGATTTTGGATCTGCTCTGAAAATGCAGACCCCATCTGCTATACTAATAGGGCAGGAAGAGCATCCTGAAAGAATTAGCATAGTCCAGTGATCAAAAGGTAACTGCCCTAATTGTTTATACTGGGGGCAGGAACCAATGAATTGAGTGTTTTTAAGTGTGATACTTCACACTTACAAGGGAACCAAAATCTGCTTCAAAGAGATTTTTCTAGCCAAGTCGGCGTGTAGGGTTAAGAGATGGGTTTGAAATGGTATTTAACCCAGTATCAGCCCTTACTCGTGGTCCTTCATGTCTTTCGTGTCTTGATGATTATGAAGATTGCTGTATGAACTGCCAGTCCAGATATGACTGTTTCATCATTCCATCTTAAGTAAGTGCATATTTTGTCTGTTATTTGTACAATCTCGTATGGTCACCTTTTTCAAGGAATAAATTATATTTTATCATATCTAAGCCTCGTCCAGTTCAACCCAGATATATTTTTGTGTGTATTATTAATAGCCTGTCACAAAGTTACCGTCACATCTATATATACACAGTTGTGTGAAAAAAGAAAGTACACCCTCTTTGAATTCTATGTTTTACATATCAGGACATAATAACAATCATCTGTTCCTTAGCAGGTCTTAAAATTAGGTAAATACAACCTCAGATGAACAACAACACATGACATATTACACCGTGTTATGATTTATTTAACAAAAATAAAGCCAACATGGAGAAGCTATGTGTGAAAAACTAAGTACACCCTTACAGCTTCCATAGGAATTAAGATGCTAAGTAGCAGACAGGTGCTGCTAATCAAATGTCCTTGATTAATTGATCATCAGCAAGTGTGACCACCTCTATAAAAGCCGAAGTTTTAGCCGTTTTCTGGTCTGGAGCATTCAGGTGTGTGTAACACAATGCCAAGGAGGAAAGACATCAGCAATGATCTTAGAGAAGCAATTGTTGGTGCCCATCAATCTGGGAAGGGTTATAAGGCCATTTCCAAACAATTTAAAGTTCATCATTCTACAGTGAGAAAGATTATTCAAAAGTGGAAAACATTCATGACAGTTGCCAATTTTCCCAGGAGTGGACTTCCCAGAAAATTCACCCAAAGGTCATACCGTGCAATGCTCAGAGAAATTGCAAAAAACACAAGAGTTACATCTCAGACTCTACAGGCCTCAGTTAGCATGTCAAATGTTAATGCAAAACGAATATTATATGGAACATAGAGATACCTGTATAAGAATCTGCTACATTATGCATGTTAAAAATATACTGTATGTACAAGTTTGCAAAATTTCCAATAAAAAAGATTTTACAAAAAAAAAATGTTAAAGTTCATGACAGTACAATTAGAAAAAGACTGAACAAGTATGGTTTGTTTGGAAGGGATGCCAGGAGAGAGCCTCTTCTCTCTAAAAAGAACATGGCAGCACGTCTTAGGTTTGCAAAGTTGCATCTGAACAAACCACAAGACTTCTGGAACAATGTCCTTTGGACAGACGAGACCAAAGTGGAGATGTTTGGCCATAATGCACAGGGCCACGTTTAGAGAAAACCAAACACAGTATATCAGCACAAACACCTCAAACCAACTGTCAAGCATGCTGCTGGAGGAGTGATGATTTGGGCTTATTTTGCAGCCACAGGACCTGGGAACCTTGCAGTCATTGAGTCGACCATGAACTCCTCTGTATACCAAAATATTCTAGAGTCAAATGTGAGGCCATCTGTCCGACAGCTAAAGCTTGGCCGAAATTGGGTCATGCAACAGGACAATAATTCCAAGAACACCAGAAAATCTACAACAGAATGGCTGAAAAAGAAAAGAATAAAGATGCTGCAATGGCCCAGTCAAAGTCCAGACCTCAACCCGATTGAAATGCTGTGGTGGGACCTTGTAAGGACGCCACGTCTCCTACCTCCCGCGGCTCCCTACTCCTCGGCTCCGACACTCACCCCCTCAGCCACCGGGACACGCGGCATCCGGTCCCACGTCTCCTCCTCCCTTCCTCCGTCACACGTCAGACATGCGCGAACCGGGGCAGACCCCCGTGCGCGCCGACATCTTTAGCCTATCTTTGCGGTGTGCTTCCGCTCCCCCTTCCACCATGCGTGTCATGCGCGCGCTCGCAAGTATGACAACCTCCACTGCTGCCAATGATCTAGTTTCCTCCACACCTGCTCTGCATCCAGCCTCAGCCTATCAGCGCTCTACCTACGTCTGACCTCACTGCTGGTAGTTCCCATTGGCTCCTCTCAGTATATAGTGCTACCAGCCCAGAGCTGATTGCTGAGCATAGTCAATCTTTGGTTGTGCTTGCTACAAGCTACATCACAGTCTGTTCCTGTCTCCTTGTTATAAATCCTGCTCTGTATCTGGATTCATGACTTCTGGCACCCTAGAACCCTGGCTCACTTATCGGACTTCTACCTTCTCCTCTCCTCAACCTCTGGCATTGGACTACGACTACTCTTGACCACTCCAACCCTGATCCCGGCAAGTACATCTACGATCCGACACTCTCCTACCCCAACCCAGGCTATCCACAACTACTCTGCTTACCGGACCTGCTCACGCGGTTGTAGGGTGGTGGTTTACCTGTATCCCCACCTCGGCCTCGCGGTCCAGTCCGGTTTGTGGTGAGCACTCCTATACTCACATGACAGACCTTAAGAGAGCTGTGCATAAACAAATGCCCGCAAACCTCAATGAACTGAAGCAACATTGTAAAGAAGAGTGGGCCAAAATTTCTCCACAACGATGTGAGAGACTGATAGTCATACAGAAAATAATTACTTCAAGTTATTGCTGCAAAAGTTGGTTCTACAAGCTATTGAATTTATAAGGTGTACTTAGTTTTTCGCACATGGCTTCTCCATTTTGGCTTTTTTTTGTTAAATAAAGCATGACACGTTGTAATATTTAAAAACAAAGACATAACATAAAACACAGACAAAGCTCAGTTCACATCCAGTAAAACTTATACACGGTACAGTGCCTAAATATACATGTATAGATAACTAATAAATAAAATGGTCTTTTAGTTTAACATTTTGGCCAAATTGTTGTAAGCCCCTGAGCCAACTGCACAGCAGACCACATTTCAAGGGTCCCTAACACTAATATAGATTCTTAATAACCTGTGCATTGCCAGGAAGAATGATTTATAATAAATCTGTCAAAATTAGTTGCAAAGTTCTAAGTCTGATTGAAGCTTTTAATAACCTGTACATTACCAGGAAAAGCACTCTGTAATAGATTTGTCACAATCACACTGTATGCAAGCAAGTTCCCCTGAGAGTGGGAGATGCCACGGAGTGAGCTTTTAACCATTTAAATGTGGGAGGGAGTAAGCTTCAATTAGGTAGGAGGTTGCCACCCTCCAATCAGCTAAGACTAGCTGAACAAGAATTCTAAAACATACAGAACACCTACAAGCTCATATTGAACCCCCAAAATAACCACAACATATATACTGTATAAGCATATAAGTTTCACAGAGGAGTGCTACTGAGCATCCTAGTATCATTGGATGTGGAGGGACTGTACACCTCTATACTACACTCCAAAGGTATAGAGACTGTATCCTACTTTCTGAGAGCAGGGGGGGGGCATTTAAAGATCACAGTACCTTTCTGGTCAAACTCCTTGATTTTGTACTCACCAAAAACTACTTCCTGTTTAACAACAAGCTTTACCACCAGATCCAGGGCACAGCGATGGGGACCAAATGTGTCCCGTCCTATGCGAATCTGTACCTGGGCTGGTGGGAGGCCGAGGTAGTTTTTGGTGAGCCTAATGAGGCATTCATGGACCATATTGAGATGTGGTACAGATTCATCGATGATGTGTTCCTGTTGTGGAGGGGATCCACTGACCTCCTCAGGACATTCATCGATGGACTGAACCAGAACTCAAATAACTTAAAACTCACATACGAGATTGGTCCAGACAAAATCAATTTTCTTGACCTCACTGTTCAAATTGAAGCAACAGGGATGATCAGTAGTACCATTTACAGAAAGAGTACTGCGACAAACAGTATTCTGAGGGCTACCAGCCACCATCCATCGAACCTTATTAAAAGCATCCCTGTAGGGCAGTTCCTGCGAATCAAACGGAACTGCACAAACAACACAGAGTTTGAGGAACAGGCTTTACTTATGAGGGAAAGATTCTTGGAACGTGGGTACAGCAAGAACATGGTGCATAAAGCATATAAAAGAGCTAAAAATACTCCTAGATTGGATCTATTAAAAGACAAAGTGGAAAACAGATCCATGCATACCATCAGGTTCATAGGTACTTTTAATGAACAATGGAACCAAGCTAGAAGTGCATTTAACAAAAATTGGCACATCCTCAGGGCTGATGAGGACCTCAAAGAAGTGCTCAAACCGTATCCTGAAATGACCAGCCGTAGGTCCAAGAATCTAAGGGACCGGTTGATTAAGAGCCACTTTGAGGCCCCTGTCAATAAAACCTGGCTTCCTAATAGACCACCAGGCTGCTTCAGTTGCAGTAATTGCAAAGCCTGCTCTGTCATAGTGAACGCTAAAACGTTCAATAACTGGGACAATACACGCACGTTTAGTATACGCAAGTTTATTAACTGCAAAACCCCAGGAGTCATCTATATGGCAGAGTGCGTCTGCACAATGAAGTACATAGGGAAGACCAGGCGTCCATTCAGGACACGGGTCCTTGAACACCTAGGAAATATTAGGAATGGCATGGACACTCCGGTGGCAAGGCACGTAAATGAACACCACCGGGGTGACCATAAAGTACTTACCTTCAAGGGCATAGACCAGCTCTCCATGGGCATCAGGAAGGGGAACTGGGACCAAGAATTACTGAAAATAGAGTCCCGTTGGATCTACACACTTCATACCCTTAGCCCCAATGCCCTGAATGAGGGCTTTGTCTTTAGTCTATTCATATAGCCCTTAGTTGCAGCTATGTCCCACCACATGTACATGTGTTCACATGACCCTAATAGATCTCTGTGTACACTATTCCAAGTCCTCTCAGTAAGCTATAACAGTACCTGACATACTATACAGTTTGCATTCTTATTCCTTATACCAGTGTTATGCCCTCCATATGCATTATCCACGTATCCTACCGTGGTCAATGCACTCACTCGATTTAATCACTTTATTGCGATCTGAGCCTAGGGCTAGTTTAAAACCCATACCTAACACTGTGACTTCACTAGGCATAACACGCACGCTATTCACATAACCAGAGTATAGGAATAGGGAAATGACTAACCTATTGGAGCTCACATTCTCCTACAAAAGGTGGGGGTAATACACAAGCCCCGCCCAGCCTTGACAAAGCATTGCCCTTGCGAAACATACGTCGGCAGTGACGTCATAACGTCGAGGGGCCGGGACCAACGCTCGTGATCGGAGCGCGTCCAGTCCCACACAAGCTCCTCTACACGGAGCTGTATAATAGCATTTATCTGAAACGAGTTACCTAAGCAGCAACCGGGGCTACTCTTGATTACACCAAGCATTAGCAATGGGGTGAACAGCTATTCCGCATTGCCACGGTTCCTGTGATTTTTATGCTACCAGTCTCTCATGCTGTTTTTACTTTTTCATGTGTAAGTAGACACTACTTGTGTACTGCTGGTCTCCTTGTAACCACTGTGGCAGCAGTCACCTGTTATTTGTGCTACCAAGAGGTACACTTCTGAAGGGGTGTAATTGGATCACTGCCTAGACTGTGTCCCCGGTTACTAGCACTAACTAGGGACACTAGTAGTGTTCCCACGATCCGGATTGCCTCACTGTTGGCCACACTTAGCAGTCACCTGCACTCAGTGACAGTTTACTATTGTGAATACTTACCGGGTTCACCTACCTTGTGTTACTACATTAGTAGGTTCATTACACAACTCATACTTACCTGTATGAGAGGCACTCTATAGACTAGGCAAGTAACTGCACCTGTGTCTCCAAATAGCAGATACAGATCCCAGTGGGAGGATTATTCATCTAGCTACACCCTGCACATATCATCAAGGGTGGAAGCTCACATTATACACATAAGATCTGGTATATTTTAACTTTGCTGCGCTTTTTGGCTCAAGATTGAGTCCCACTTACTCTGGCAACCTAGCATTCCATTTATTTTAGTTGCATTATTACTCCAAATAAAGTTGTGTTTTTAACCCATTCAGTCCCCACATCACCATAGATATTCTCTTTCCTATACACTGTGTTTTGTGCACCTGTATGAGTGCTCTCCATTGGGGTTCTTTCTCTCCCAGTATTAGTTACACACAGTTTAGTCAGAGACTCCCACAGAGCGAGTTATACTCCCATTGAACTCAATTGTATGTACTTACTTATTTCAAGAATACTCACATTTGTAAATCAAGAAATAAGGTTTTGACTCTGCAAATCAACAAATTGCTGTTGCCGTTATTGATTTCAAACCATTCAACTCATATTTTTTATATCCATAAGCCCTTTATTAGGGAGGACAGAATAGTGAAATACTATTAGCAATGTTTCATGCTTTCCTATGCCTTTTCTTAAGATTTGGGGTTTTCTGCAATGTTACAGATCCTAAGTCTTCATTATATCATATCTAAGAAAATTGCAATTTGTGGACTAAACATTATTTAATAGAATTTCCTACACAGGTATGCATCAAAATGAGATAGGAAAATGTATTTGTGGAAACATCTTTTACCTGTACCACTATTTTGGTAGGCCAATTACCAGGTTTCCAAGTGCTGCTTGTGAATAGGAGACAGTTAAAAAAATAAAATTCCAACGTGCATTGTACTGTTTATATATTTACATGTGTGTCTCAGTATATTCTACTCTGCTAATCATCTGTTTGCAAATAACAATGTTTTTAATCTCATCAATTAAGGGAGGAGTCAGCATAATTGGAACTTGGTGTGAGCTCTGATGTTAAGTCAGATGTTAAGTAACAGATGATTAGCATAACAGCATATACTGAGACACACATATATATAAATATATAAAAAGTACAACACACTTCGTGATTACTTAACTGTCTCCTATCCATACTGCTGACTAGAGACTTCGAGATCAGAAGAAACCAAGCCGAAATAGCAGAAACTGTGAACTCAACCACCAGCATAAACATAAACCGCAAGCATAAAATGTACCCTTAATGTGTCACCAGATATCTCCTATTCTGTTCATTAGTGTCCAGATCAAATATAATATAACTGTTTAATAAAATTCTTACTTCTCATGTAGGCCAGTTAGTCAGATGTTTACACCAGCTAACGACTGATGATTTTTTAATCATTTCTTTATTCGGTGTCTGTTTACATTTTCTTTTTTTGTGAGGTTGCTGTTTTGTAGAATATTGTGTTTGTATTTTTAAATGTTCTTTCAGAATTTCAATTTGTTCCGATTTTATGTCCTCGTCTTTTTTTTCTGTCTTTAGGGCATGAACACTTTGATATTTCCTTTATTACTCAGAGGAACAAAAAGCTAAGTATACTCTTAACATGTGTATTCTGTCCATAAGCCTCCCAACATAGCACGTACATTGCCAGCTTTTATGGGTAGGGCCTCTCTTAGCATTAGATTGTAATTTGCTTGTTGCAGTTATCCCTATTCTTTGTGCTTTATTTAACTTTATAAAGCACAGCATACACGGTGGCAATTTATCAATCACATGATACATAGATACATGTATGCACTATTCTATACCAACCCAATGCCACGTTTAGACATGGATAGGAAGAAAACCCTTAACACTGAAAACTGAATATTGTGAATTATGTGTACACACATATCAGCTATTAAAAATATTGGATAGCAGCCAGTCTCTTTGTACAACTCTGTTCAAAATCCTAACGCAAATAAAACACTGTAAACCAGCATGGATGAAATCATAACATGTAGTTCCTGTATTCTGACTTTGAAACACATGTACATAGCAGCAGGAAAGCATTTCCTGTTCTTAACAGTTACCATTACATTTTGCAAACAGCATATATTTTTTATCCTTTCAATTTTATCTCAAGAGTGATTGTGATTGTAAATGCAGAAAATGGATAACCATTCTTTGGAAGAAAAAAAAATGAATATAGCATCCCAGTTGCAGTAGGTCCTTTCTTTGATCAGTTATCAAATTTGCATATAAATTGTACCGTTTACACCACTTTTTAGGCTGTGTTGGTATTATATATAAATGTATTATAAATTACTCTACAGTGTAACAAATTGATGGGCTTGTGGATAAAATGAGAAAAGAAGAATGACAGTGTAGTTGTAATGCAAGCCACCATTTTCTTAAATAAGGCACTCAAAATAAATCAAACTGTATATTTATGGAACATTTTTTAAACTGGGTTGAAGACGGGAAAAAAAATTACAAAATAAAATAATTAGTTGGCAGGAAGAGAGGGGTCCACCATTCTTGATTCTGCTTATCACTGTTACTGTGCCTCTTGATAGATTTCTCTATACAGATTTTCCATTTATACACTCAAAATAAACACTTTTTTATAACAAATTTAAAAACAGAAGAAAATGAAATCTAATTAGCAAAAGAAAGATTTGGCCCATTTGTTATTACTTACTGTAGTACCTTGAACCCACTTTAGATTGCCCTTTGCTTTCCATTTGCTCCAATCATCTAAGCTTTTCTGTGCAAAATGTTCACATTAATTTTTTGTTATTATAATGTACTTACTCCTGCTATCTTGATAAAGGTCAAAAGTAGGACTGGAAGGTCGATCCGTGAATAAACCAGCACTTTTATTCACATAACTTCAGTGGAGAGCCGTCTCATTTTCTGTTCCTGCATGTGATCTTCATTCAATGTGGAAAACCGTGCACCAATGGGTGGCAGTACTTAAAGAAACTGCAAGTGCTCCTATGTCCTATTTGTTTCTTGCTTTCTCTACTATGTAGAGATAGATGGTAAATAGTGCTCACAAACACACGTATGCTCTATTGGTAATTTGAAAAAGCCTCCATATATATCAAGAGTGTGGTCGAAATGTCTGTATCAATAAATGTCCATAATCAATAAATCTACGTAAGGGAAATACAGACCTAATGGTGTCCACCTGACAACCACAATAATTTGCCCTTATGTATTTATTCCCAATAGGTAAGATTTACAGTATAACAAGCACAAGCTTTAGGTAAATATATCTCGGCTATTGCCCATTACCTGCCAGTGTTAATCCAGGACAAGTCCATCACTCCACTGTGTGCAATCCTCAAGGATAGAAACAATGAACGCTGTAGAAAACAGGAGCACAGCCAAAATCCCAGCAAGAGAAAATATTCCAGGGCAACTCCGATTTATAATGAAAAATGTATTTTAAATCAGCTCAAAATGACATTTTGAGCTAATCTAAAATAATAATTTTCATTATAAATTGGAGTTGCCCTGGAATATTTTCTCTTGCTGGGATTTTGGCTGTGCTCCTGTTTTCAACTGCGTTCATCGTTTCTCTACTAAGTGACTGGTCTATACATCTAATACAGTATCATTTCACTACATTGGTACCGCAACAATTTACTTTGCAATCCCTCAAAACTCATAACGATCTAGTATATAAATATTTTGCTGTGAAAATGCTTGACATCTACGACCTATACTCCATATTTCTATTTTAACATTTATTCCATAATTTAACATTTGTTAAATAGCTTTACAAATTTTGGACTGAAGGCTCATCAAAAAAAAATATTCCAAAAATAAGTTATGGGCTCTTTCCCAATCAAAGAAAGTCTACTACAGAAAATCCAAAGTTACAGTCAATATAGGCCTCCGTTGTTTAAATGGAACTGCACTTTCAAGTTTTTTCTCATGGATTTTGTCTAAAAAAAAAGTACTCAATTTTAGTTGTCTTTTTCAGAAAATCTTCTCCTTTTTTTTAATGTGTTTGTTGAAATGGAGTCCTCACACACAAAAAGTGTACTCTTGATGAGGTCAACCAAATTAATTTCTTCCTCTATGTTACGATAAATATGCATAGCAATCCAAAAACTCCTGTTCTGAGCTGTGAATTTTCAGACATTTGTTCACATTCCTGTTTGTGAATTACTTTTAAAATTCTCAAGAACGTTAGACAAAAATAAGACAGAACACATTTCTGCTTGCGATAATACATTTCATATAAGAAAAGGGTGTTGTTTCATATGGTGTGGGCTAGGCCGCATTAAGCAAAAAAAAATTCTGGCAGCGTAATTTTTAGTATTTAGAGTCACAACATAACGTGATACGTGATTCCTTTCTCTCTGTTCACTGGACTCTTTGATCCCTTTTGTAGGGCCAAATGTTTATTAATTTGGCCTTAAGAGCCTGTGATTACTCCCGACCACAATTAATAGCTCACATATTTGGTACCAACAGTGGTTTTATTTATCATACAGCTCTCTTCTTTTCTTGCCTGAAGTAGAGTTTTTGCATAAAATGCTATTTTAGGGAGCATGGAAGAAATACAGCTCAAGGAAAACATCTTCATTATAATCCATTTAAGGCATCTTCACTACAATCAATTTATTTTGCCTTTATGAACTCAGCAACTGACTTGCTTTCAAGAAGGCTGCTTTCTCACTCATCCAAAGGAACTTGGAATGTGACAGGGGAAAAGGGAGGAGAAGTAAATCAAAGCACAGAGCAATTCTCCAGATGCAACATATTTTTCTTTTCTTTTCTCCACAAAGATCCTTAATACATTTCTGACATTTTAATCCCTTCAGTGCAAACGTTAGTGGAATTATGTTGGAAGAATGTCGTTTTCAACATAATATGCAAATATATGTTCAAGTCATTACCATCTGTAAGATGAAATGTGTGTTGGATTATATAAATGTTACTTTTCAAGTGATTATAGATATGAATTACTGGTTAAAATTTTACTTTTTTTTAGTAGTATATCGTATTGTTATTTTACCATATGATTTAAGTTAAACACACCATCTTTGAACTCATAGGGGGTTATTCACTAAACTACAACAGTGCTGAGCAGGGCATTATCGCATGGAAAGTCCCATTGACCTTGCAGTTTGATGAATAACCCCCACAGAACTGGTAATACTTGATTACTCTTGTAAAGTCTTCTGTGCATTATTTTAAAGGTCGTTTGTGCTTGTGTTTCCAGAGTCTGAAACAGCTCAGTAATCTAGGTTTCTTTTTTTTTTTTCATGAACTATTTTAATATGTCCATTGCCTCTCCTGTATGCTTTCCCTCGTCTCGGATAACACTGCTCTTTCTTTTTACAGTGCAAGGAAATTCCACTTGACATAAATTGCTCTCTGCGCGTAGTTAAGGAAGAGAGGTTATTTTCTGTATAATTCCTCTGGACAGTGCTTTTATAATCAAACAGAAAATAAACTGCTGCAACTGCAGTTTTTACAGCAAACGTGGTAAAATGAAAACACATTATCAGTCATTTAAATGAAAAAGTAAGGTGTGGGGGGGGGAGATTTTCATACTTATTGCATGTTTATGTACATATAATATTTTAAAAGTTTAAATCATATTCACATTATATTCATAAATAATGTAGTTGGTCATGGTTTACATGTTTTGACCGTTTTTTGCTGTGCAGTCGTTCACATTTTCTACTGCAAGCCGGTAGGACCTTGGGTGGGTCATTTGGAAGACTTTTTGTGCCACCATATGCTTTTTGTATTGATGTTCATTTTAATGCAAAGTGACAATAACTTTGAAACCGGTGTTTAAAAAAAAATGTCTTTGAAATATTTGAACAATTTACATTGGATAGAAATGTTAGGTAATGACAGATCTGATTCTAGTGCAGACTTTAACTGGTTAGGTATTGTTGAAATACCGTACGTACATGGATATTAAATCATTTTTTAAATGAAATACTAGATACTAAAAAAACGGGATGCTTATGAATAATTTTCTTTTGCTAAAATAAAATACCAGCATTGACCATTTAAACTTTGCATTGGATGTCCACATGCTGTTATCTGAACACCCTGAAGGAAGTACAGACTTCCTGGGTGTAAGGACACCCATACAGTTTACTATAGTAGTGGGATGATTTAAAATGATGGATCAAACATATATGTGATATTTCTTAGTTTAAGACTTAATACATTTATTTCATATACAGGAATTATTTTACAAGGTTTTATAGGTACAACAATTGGGAGTTTTACATCCTGAGCATAATCTGAACACTGGTTTTATACATTGTTTTAAATATTCAAACACAGATTGTACTGTATTAGTAGTTTTACTGATAAAAAAAAAGTTAAAATAAACATAGCTTAATTTACATAGCCCATGAAATGTTGGCAGCATGCTCTTTGGCCTTCATTCGAAGCACTGCAATGCTGGAGGACCTCCTTTCAAACTCTGGCTTAGTTTCAAATGAATGTCCATTTGTAGATCCTGATAGTAAAGATTCAGTGAAGAAATTGTTAAGAGGCATGTGGCTAAACTGATTCTGATGATTGGTAAAGCCTGTGTATGTAGAGTCGGTCCGAGATGAATGGGAATAAGGTGTCATACAAGATGAAGTTTCTCGTGGCAGCATACAAGATGTAACCACAGATCCTCCAGTCGGATTCCCTGCCCACAAGTTGTTCTGGATCTGGAACAGATACATAAGAATAAATGATGTTAAAATATAAGCTTCAAATTTGGACATTATAACTTACAATACTAAGAAAATATTTGTAAGTAACCAATAATACTTCCAATATTAAAAGATGAAAAATAAAATATGCATTAATATATGTGGTACTAGTAATCACTTTGTTATTATGTTATAATTCAACCATAATCACTTTAACGTTGGTATTACTGTAGCCTTCTCTTTTCCTGTAAGTATCATTAGTACTTAACTATCCCTTATAAAAATACAATATATTTTGTACATATTTCTGTAATTGTGACTGCCTTGTTCAGTGTTAGGCTTTCAGGCCTAAATTAGAAGAACTATTAAATATACACTACATTTTAAAATAAATATTTGACATGCTGTAATTCATCGAACTTCAATTCCAACATATGTTACTTAGTGGGACTGCACTAGAATATTATTGTAAAATCTCGAAATAAAAGGAAAATGTTTTATACATAATTTAGATGGTAACTAAAAGTGATTTTTCATGACAATGACAGGAAAACATGCAATGCTTTTAACGCGAGCTCTTTGAAGCATGAGAACGTGTGTCCTGCATGAGAAAGAAAAATGATAGAGAGTAGGGGGAGAGGAAGCAAAGACATTGAAAGAGTCAAAGAAATGAAAACAGATGTATTGGCTGGAAAAGGTTATTTCAAGCAATCCTTTTCCACTGTGGGCCAAGGTTCACCAAAAAAAGTCTGCAGAGGTATTATCCTATCTTATATCAAATTGTTTATTTATTCAACAGTCAACAACGCCAACAAATCTAGAGTGAAAAGCTTCAGAGCTCAGAGTATTTAGAACTATTCATTCCGTTTGGCCAGTACCTTGTTTTGTTCTAATGATAGTAATACATGTAACCCTTTCTCATCGAAGAAAATGGAAAAGAGAAAATAGACATACATAAGTACAGGCCAAACCCCACAAATGTCATATCCTGCACATGAACATTATGCACGAAATTCAAAGAATTAGGTATTGGGAGGCAATAATTGGACACACTTAACCGGTGTGCAAGTGTGCATTAATGCTATTGTTTCTTCATATCTAACTATCCTTTGGAATTCATTGACATATCATTTAATGAACCACATTCTGCTATGGGTAGATAATGCATTTCTAACTTGATGCCTGTGTGGTACATGGCATATTTCTAATGAATGTCGCTGTATATTTTGTTTAGAAGTATCAGTTTACTGAATTGGAAATGCCTTTATTTTTGCACATGCTTTTATATATATATATATATATATATATATATATATATATTTATTATTATTTATTTAATGGCAGAATGCAACATGGTGTAAGTATTTGAATGCAAAGGAAACGTGCATAACGCATCACTGCAGAATTGGGTACATAACCTCAAACACATCTCTGATTTTAGAAATACTAGAGTTTTATTTCTCAAAACTGAAGCTAGTAGCAAAGTAGGAAAACTATTTAAAATGCTGATTGCATTTGTCATACTGAAATTATTAATGATATAGCCATTATTTTTCCACATGCAGCTTCTTGCACTGGGTCCTGCTTTTCTATTAATACTGAAATGAGACGGGGAGAGAGATAGAAAATCCATGTTTCTTCTTGAACACAAGGTTTGTTTTTATTGAAGTGTCTCAACTCCAGAGCAACGCCAGGCGTATCAAAGAAAAAAATAGCTCTAGAAACCATGTTATTTTTTAACCACTGTTTGTACACGTTTTACAGCTGTGAGACTTTGATAGATAGCCTCCAGTTCCAGAGGCCTCCTCTTCTCTTACCTTCATACTTAAATTAAGCAGGGAAATGTGCACCCTGACAAAACGATTCCTTTATAGAATGCAGATGTTACTGTTGCCCAATAATTCAAATTTCTCCACTTTTACAGCTGTGAAAATGGTTAATACTGTAAATTTGACCAAATGTTTTCATGGTTGAGTAGTTCCTCTTACCCAAAAGTAATTGCATACAATGTACTCATTAAGTTTGTGCATTTATATTAATTATTCGTAAAATATTTTAGGAAAGTCAATATTAACATTTCAGTCAAATATTCAGTTATTGAGATCTTTACCTGTGGGTAAGTGTCAGTCCGTGGTAAAACAGATATATCATAAGTGGCAGCAAAATGGCTTTTAGCTTGTTGTATCTGTCCATACCGTTCTCTCTTTCTCCACTTAGCTCTGCGGTTTTGGAACCAGACCTAACAAATAAAAATAAGAGTAACTCATCAAGTTGAAGCCTGATAAATACAGCAGATTAACCACTAATGTCTAATTAGATCCTACAGTATGTTTGACATTCCCAGTTCTATATAAAACCAGAATATAAATAAGAAGAGATTCTAAAAACAGAACTGGTTCATCACATTTTCAAAAGTCTATAAGGTAGATTTGGCGCCCAGAGCAAACACTTTGCATGTACAATACAAAACAGAGTTCACTTGAATGGTCCTTTGCACAAGTACAGTAACTGAACTGGTTAGTCAACCTATAGCCACAGATATGATATTTATCACGTTCCATTGAACTTCACCTAGATATACTGTACATCAAGTTACTTCATCATTTTAAACACGCTTCTTACATGTGTCACAGATCTCTTAGCCAGAGAATTTAACACTAGAGATGTCATTTTTTTCAAAGAAGTTTGCAAACCAGGCGATATTTCGCAAACATGGCAAACTTTGAAAAACATGTGACCCACATTAAAGTCATTGTATATTGCAAATTCCAACACAGAAGCACTTGCCTGCCATTTCAGCTGCATTCTGGTGAAAGACACAATATTTTGCCGTAAGTGCATTTTAGTCTATTTTTCGTGCATTCCCGAGCAATAGAAACTTCTGCGAAAAATCTAAATGTAAGGGTGAAGGAGCGGTTCAGTGAGTGAAGACACTGACTGTAAACAGTGACACTGAGTTTGAATCTGGGGAACCTAGTTCAATTCCCGGTGTCAGCGCCTTGTGACTTTGGGCAAGTCACTTTATCTCCCTGTGCCTCAGGCATCAAAAACATAGATTATAAACTCATCTGTAAAGGGGCTGTGCGTATAAATTTCCTATGTCCTGTGTACCGTGCACTATATCGTAATTGGGAAGCGCTTTGAGTCACATTGGGAGAAAAGCACTATATGAAATAAAGTTATTATTATTAAAATTAAGGAGAAAATCATGTAAACATTTAGACCAGATCAAAAACATTCTAGTTCTTTATTTATTTTAGGCCACAGCAAAAGAGAGACAAATGACAGTCATGAAAGCAGAATTTGTTACATCATGTTATCCTATTATGTGCAACCTGTAACTCCTCATTCACTCTTTATATTGCACTAGAGGACCACTAGGTAAATCACACGTTTTCAAGTGCAGATAAAACTGTACATTTTACTACAAAATCATATCTGCATTATTTGTTTAAAAATGTATAGATTGTCTGACCAGCACAAAACTGATGCAACCAAGTGTTACCCGCTTTTTCTTTGATATTGTAAATCTGGTACTATTTATTTGCACCATTTTAGCAGCTGAGAAAGTTTAATAAATAAATAACCCTCTTCATGTTACAGTAATCCTGTGTGTCAACTTGAAATTGTTCAGCCGTTACTAATCTGTTTTGGTTGACTGTCTCATGAAAATGTTTTACTATTAAAATTTCTTCAAAACTAGTATGCCTAGGTTAATACTTTTGGGGTATTCTCTAACAATTTGTCCCTGGTGCAATAGTAGTCCATACACAGTACCAAACTTATTAAAGAAAAAATGCTTTCAAAATAATTGGGATGTCTATTAATAAAATGTGACAGAATTTTGCATGTGAGAAAACTTGATAAATCGGAGAGATTCACTGAGCACCTATACGGATATCGCACCCTGATCTGGCGTTAACTACATGCACATTAATGCCAATTAACTCTGGCTTGGGGTGCGATACCTAATATCAGCGCTTACTGAATCTCAGGCATAGTTCAAAAAAAAATTCCCCAAATAGAAATCTCCTGGCTGCAAATCTGGGATGAAACATCTAGAGGGATTTCTCCCAAAAGAAGGAGAGTCTAATATATGGAATCTGGATTTGTTTTCACCTTATGTACTCAGTACAGAGAGTAAAATAATGCACCAACTAAGATCTTCATATATAAAATAAAAATGTCTTTTGCAATATTAAAACCATCCATAGTGGTTGCTTGACTGGTTAGAACAGGGGTCTCCAAACTACGGCCTGGGGACCACATCAAGCCCTCCCACAAGATTTTATCCAGCCCAAAGCAACTTGAAATATATATATATATATATATTTTGCTCATTATATATCATTTCCCAGTGTAAACATGGCATCCTTTCTTTGTAATTGTCACATTTCATTTGTTCTGAATCATATCATGCTGATTACCCCAAAAAGATCCAAATAAAACTTATTCATTCATTTATAAAATATAAAAAAATTATAAAAAGATTTTCTTTCTTCGGCCTGCGAAAATGTGTAGAATATACCATGTATCCCTCGTACTGAAAAGTTTGGAGACCACCGAGTTAGAGCATCACCGACATCATTTTCAAAAGACAATTGTTTTAGATGCTACATGTTCTTATAGTATGTGCTGAGCACCTTAGGCCTCGGCCGGGCGATTCGTGGCCGGCTAGGTGCGTGGCCATAACATCACGGAGCTGGTTCGCCCTCATCTGGCGCACTTGCGAGCAGCAAATTCAAATTTGCTTGCTCGGCAAGCAGCTAAGCGCCGAGCAGGCACGACCGCCCGCTCACACTGGCCACACACATTGTTGCAATGTGTCTCATCGTGGCGAGCATGAGCGCACCCGCCTGCTCAGCGCCACCCTGGACAAGGCCTTAGGTGAAAACAAATTTGGATTCTGGATATTACAGCATACTCTGAGACTCTACTTCCTTTAGGAGAGATCAATAAAAAAAACTTCTAGACGATTTCCAGCTGACAAAGAGAGCACCACTGAACTGGATGAGCTCCACTACTACAATATTTCTTGTATGCTATAGAAATAAATTGGCATCAGTTCTATCAATAAAATAGGCCCATTGGTATCAAGTACCTTTTTATTTTATTTTTTAGAAACCTGGTGTTATTTTTGCACTAAAGAGATTTTGATTAATGGTTCTGCTATCCAGATAAGAATGGAAAGTAAGCATTGAATCGTATTATATTGTACTTTTTTTTATTTATGTTGCACCAACTAATGTATTAGCAGCTTACAGAGATTTCTTCAAGACAAGAAAGGAACATGATGCAAAGTACATAAAATACAAGAGTAAACATGTTCAGAAAGGATCCCTGTCCCAAAGATTTTCTCAAGTCATGTGACATTTCCACGAGTCTGGTGAATGTGAATAATGAATGTACTAAGTGCACTGACAAAGAAACTACCCTGTATTTTCCCTAGATAATGTTCTGCTTTTCTTTTTCAACATCGGTTTAAAGTATATCGCCATAATCAATATACTGAGAAGCGGTCATCCCTTTGTTATGGAGTATTTCAGCTCCTCCAGAGCAAGGGGAAGGCAGCTTTACAGCATATTGAATTTGGACCAAGGCACCTTCATTTTTTTTATACTCAGTTTTTTATCAGTATCATGTTTTTGCATACCAGAAATATTTCTCTGAAGCACTGCTGTTTTAAGAGTTTATAGAAAATGGAACAATTAAGTTCAAAGCCAAGTACTGCTAACTATAATAAAAAAAATCTCCCCTTAAGGTATAAATATATCTTAGTAATTCGAAAATATAATTTAATTAGGGACCTTTTCAGCATCAGTTCCTCCTTATTTCTCCGACACACAATAAATCCTAGTGGATAGCAAGCAGGTTCGTAAACAGATTTACTTCTACCTTCAAACAGGTTAGCAAGCAGATTTACAACTACCAAGAGACAATAAATATGACATTAGTGAAATATAGGTCTAGAAATAAAAGAAAGGAAAATACTAGCTGGTAAATGTATTCATCATGTCTGTGGGTGGATAAAAAAATATTTCCTGCAGTCTCCCCAGGGAGCACCAAGAACATGTTAGGAGAATTTAGTAATGAGACTCTTTCATTGGGAAAAAAGACCTTGACAATCTCCTTTAAATGGGTGCCAATTACCACACTGATGTGAAGCAGGAAAGAGAACTACTGAGATAAATTAGGTTCAGGTTTGCTTTCTCTGCATGCATGAGAGGGTGCTATTAAACCTAATGATATGTTGCAAAAGAAAAGGGTAGTTATGCAAGTTATCCTACATAGTCATTTTTATTTCTATTGTCACAGAATATACTATTTCTACTTTTGATCTATTACATTTTCATTATTTTCCACTAGTTTTACACAAAGGCATTCCTTTTAGATGACTGAAAAATGCCAGAATCTACTGTATAATATGAAAACACATGACATCATCAATCTATTATAAATATAAATAATTTCCACATGTAGTATGCCCTGCTGTTGTTAATGCTGAAAAGACATGTATTGTATTTTTTTTTATCATAATTGCTTAGTTCTTACTATTTAATTTTTTTTTTTTTTTCGTTTAATATACTTGCACCAACAATATGAAACTGCTTCTGGCAACTTTGATGAGACTTTCCGCATGTTCAGAATCTAACCTATATTTTATTGAAATGGTCATCCCACTGTCAGCAAATGACTTAAGATTTCTTGCATTTTCTACAGATGTTAGGAACGTTTGGTGTTGTTTGTTAAGCAAAGATAAAATGAAGAAAATTACTATTTTCAAAGACCCAGAATATGGTACACCCAACCATATATTTGTGCCGAAATCCGCCCCATCTCATGTTCCCAAATCCCTCATGAATGCCAGTGGGACTAGAAGATGCAGTGATGTTACAAGATACTGTATGTGCCAAATGCTTCTTTGTTTCTAGCAATGTAAAGACTTGAAATATACCAATCAATGATTTTGTTGTAAGTATGTTTTTTTAAAACTTACATTTTTATTTGAAAAGGAATCTGCAAGCAAAACTAGCAGGGTGATTTCAGTGTCCATATAGATTTTGAGTCCGTTTTTAAAATCATTGGTTAGGAAGCTAATTTAATTCTGCATTAGATTGCGTATTAAATACATAGCGTCTAAAGCAAATATGTGCCAGGATGTAAAGATTTCATTTAAAAAAATGTCTCATAAAGATTAAAAGTGAAACAGAAAAATAATGAATGTCTCCTTAGTAATGACTACCAATTGAAAAATCATCACAACATGGGAAATCCTATAAGCATAAGATGCTGCCTGTTTTTAACAATTATCACTGCTTTCTTTTTGTATCTTTTATGACCATTAATTTCATGGGAAATGACCTCTGGCCACGTGTTCCACCTTGTGAACCTTCAGAATATAAAATGTTAAACAGGAAAACACAAACTGTGTTCTAGCCTCTTTGTTGCATCCAGTCCTAGAGCAATGGTTAAAATGTGTTACTGTTAAAGCAATGTACATGTTGTCCGTGATTAATCTGGTAATAGGGGATTTTTATACCCGTTCACGATTTATGCTTCACGTTTATCTAAAATTATTTGCGTTTATTAGAATATATCAACGTCTGGATGAAGTAAAACTGTAACACAACTGTGATAGAGAGAATATGTGTAGCACAACTTGGAAATTGTGTGTATATAAGATTAGCTGTTGAGTTTAAATGTTTTTTCATAAAGTTCGCATTGCTTTAGTTATTATAGAGATAAAACAGCTGGTCAACAAGACTATCATGTGTTCCATATAGGTGTCCAAACAGATTTAAAGAAAAGCAATTTAAAGATATAATTGCTGTTTTCCCTGATACAAGCTGTTATGTAACATAAGGTCTTTTTTTCTTCTTTCTTTTTTTTTAAACTTTGAAATCTATTTTAAATGATTTGCTTATTTACTTAATCAGATCTGTAATAAATGTGCATTTTAATCTATTTTTAAGATGCATATCTTGGGGGGGGGGTTGAGATTGGAGGGTTGGGGGGTTACATCGGGTGCTATTTGCAGACTGTAAAACACACTCTTGGACCAAACATATTTTGGCATCATTTTGTGGCACAAATATTTGTCATTGTTATGCTACCATTAAACGTAGCACAGACTGCAAATTGGCTAACAAATAGTATTCTTAAAGCTTCGTCTGTCTGATAAAACAGATAATACTGTCACTTCTTCCCACCTGTACTCTGGCCTCAGTGAGCTCTGTTCTCAGGGCAAGTTGTTCTCTGACATATACATCAGGATAATGGGTCTTCTGGAAAACTTTTTCCAGTTCTTCAAGCTGCAAACTTGTGAAGGTTGTTCGGTGCCTTCTCTTTTTACTGCTGGACACGTTGCTGTCACATTTATCTCCAAGTTCATCCAGTTCTCCTTTGTCCTGGATCCCTTTCACTGGAGACACTCTCAGACTGCAGCAGGTTTCCATGGGTCTGCTAAGCTCTGTGTGAAGAGGCTGGCCTTCCACTTTAGTAATGCCATAGTTCACTTTAAAAAAGAGAGATCATTTAGCATTAGAAAATGTATAGAAGCAAACATCATGCAGCTGGTTCTAATTCCCTTCTAAAGAACTCAACTATTACACATTACATTTTCAATGGAAAAAAAATGACATATTAAAAAAAAAAATATATATATATATATACACACATATATATATATATATATATATATATATATATATATATATATATATATATATATATATATATATATATATATATATATATATATATATATATATATATATATATATATGCAAATATAACTGTATGCTCATCTGCATGTCTTAGGCAGGTCCTAAGACATGCAGATGAGCATACAGTTATATTTGCATATTTGCTTTCCTGTGGAGGGTTTTTGTCACTTTTTTTACTCACCATAACTTAACTCAGTATTATATATATATATATATATATATATATATATATATATATATATATATATATATATATATATATATATATATATATATATATATATATATATATATATATTGCATTACATACAGTGTGCTATTGGCCTGAGTTTAACCTTCATAAACACATGTATTTAATATTAAAAGGCTTGTTCTTTTTATATTAAAAATCGATTGGAAAGAAACCGATAACTAAAGCAATTAGTAAAATCCTTTTATCTATTCTATTAATGTTGGAAAATCTTATTTAGTTGTATACATTTCCAATATCTTCACATGAAATGTTTAAAAATAGCATGTGAGATGCACTAACTGTACAGCATGTATGCATAATGAAAACAACTAGAAACACTGCATGTCTATTAAACCTTTGTTGAATTATAACAAGACTATTTATACTATAACAAAGATAATAAAGAACGGTTCTTCCTTCATGAAGAGCAGATTGCGTGTGTATCTTACTAAAATTGCATGTTGATATGTATTCAATGTTTTAAATGAATGGAAGAATAACAAGTCGTTCACTGTTTCTTTCTTTTCTTTCGGCCACGGGTTAACCAATACAATGTGTTAAAAGGCTTGAACGATCTCTTCTAACCTAAGAGAAAAGAATCTGTTGAACATCTAATGGAACCTTACACTGTATGGCATTCCATTTCAACCTTATTCCAAGCTCTTCTGGCACTATTATTAATGTCACATTGAGCTATTAATAAATTATGCTCTTAAAAACACAATTTGAATAATAAAGTACTTGATTACACAATTACAAATATATTATAATTATTACTTTTTTTGCCATGTAAATCCTCCCAGTAAAATAATGTGCATACAATCCAGTATGCTTTGTTCAACGTTTGTTTCACATTGAACTACTTACTGAATACTCGTATGTACATGGCAAGTGACAGACCATTCAACACCTGCAATATTACACATAATACTATTACAGAATAGTTATGAAGAGATAGAAAGTAAAATGAAAGTGCAAGTAAAGCTTGTGACTATGTGAACAATGTTGTAAAAATGTGATTAGATTATTTGAAGATTGTTCGTCTATTGAACGGAATGATTTAGAAAATATGAAAACTTAAAATAAACATTGAAATAAAAATCCAGATGTTAGGTGATTTTTTTTTAAAATCTCCCCCAGGTCCCTTCTTTGAGTTCCGTTGTATGATATGAAATGTAAGTTGGAACCGTGTAGTCTGCAAAACTCGTGGATATCAACATATGTGTACAATTTTACGTTAGCCCAATAAAAGTAGCACAACAGGGAAATACACTAGTTGTCTCCAGTACCGCTGGGATTCCTAGAATCAACACTATTTAGTAGAAAATGAATGTAAGAGTGCAAAGTTGACATACTGTAAAAGCAATGGTGTTTATAGCAGGGCACCTTGTCTGAATTTATAACATCTACCACATAATAAATATGTTGATCATTCTGTATACTGCACTCGCGTGTGCCTTTTTCATTGTATAGCAAATACATCATTCTCTTATTGACAGCAGTTTGGTCGAGCAATTGAATATTGTTTCATGAACAGTACAATATACAATATTTCTACAAAGTTTATAAATATAGAAATGTGTCATATTTGTTCTCATTTTAGACCATGCATTTAACGCATGTCAATCGCAATCTTGTTTTGTTATATTGTACGATAGGAAGGTAACAAATACTGTGCAAATCCGATACGTTAATTTTTTTTGTATTTTACTACATGGTCTAGACTTGGCAAATCTTATTAGTTTAATGTTATCAAGAATTATGCAACGCAAAGGTTAAGTGTAAAGTATACTGCACTGTGACAAGGACAAAGAAATATAAATTGACTGTCAAGAATTGCAAGGGTTATTGCTTTCTACTACAAGGTAAATGTAGGAGCGCATGTGTTTTGCTAGCATTTTGACTTGGCAGCTTTCCTGTTTCAGCGCACATATGTTATACAGAAATATACAGTACATTAGCTACTTAGTTGAGTCTGGTTGCAAACCTTCAATAATAAAGTATTATTTGGAGAGCACAGGAGAATATTGTGTTTTAGCAAATATCAATAGCCACTGTTTACTATCAAATGCGGCTAGTGCTTCATGTAAGCAGAATGCGACAATATTATATTGTATTGATAATATATCATATGACATTGTAACACTCTATATGATGCCCAATACTCTTTGTATGTGCACTGACGATTTGTGTAATTTGTAATCCAAACATAAGGTAGACAATCTTCTCTACAAAGATGGGCATATGTAAACCTGGGCGCAAGCTATTCTATAATGTAATGTGCTTTTATGATATACTTAACTGTGCAGTCCACGTACTGCATCGACATATTGTTTTCCCGACAGTAATTTCCAGAGTTTGAACTTTACTGCCACATGTAAAAACTACTTCTAAATACAGTGCAAACACATGGACACCAATGACCTCAGCTCTTCATTGTAGTGTTGTGTAACTTAATTACAGATGCACATTCCGCAATAAGTAATACCTAATGTGTGAATTATTGTATCTGAGCGTTTTCATGTAATATTACAATTATGGCCATTCAAATCAAATATAATCTAAAATGAATTTTACATCCCAGACTGTGGAAATAGGCATGGGGTTTAATTGCATTATATAATATGCAATTAGCATATACTATTTCAACAGCTGTGCATCTGACATTTCTTTATGATTTGAATTATATTTGTAATTAGAGTGATCCAATTGAATGTAAATCTTACCATTATTGTCCTGACAAGGAGATGTTCTCCCCATTCTCACATGATGTTGTTCAGTCCTTTGGATGGCATTGAAGGCCTGCACACATTTACTTGCTGGGTTCTTGTTGTAAAAGGAATCATTGTCCAACGTTTCCATAACATGCTCCAATGTGCCCCCTGCCCCCATGTAGAAGTCACTGTTTTTGCTGGACTGACTCTTCAGGGCAAACTTTTCACTCAGAAAATCCATAATCATCTAAGCCTGTTTAAAAGCCTCCTCTTAAAACAGAGGCGATACTGTGAACTGTGGGAGGGAGAGATCCGAAGAGCTGTTTGAGCTGCTGAGCCTATTAATTTGTTCTTGTCTTGAAGGGGACCAGAGGGTGCTTTTATATCATGAAACACAGCAGGACCCCTTAAGCAGCCTCCCATTACTAATGAATATGGAAACAGACAGCCAACGTAACTCCACCCAATATACCCCTAACTCTTAATCCAAACAAGGGGGTGATTCAGGTCTGCTTTCCTTAGGCAGGCAGATCTCCTTTCAAACAAAAAACATTCAGTAAAAGGGAAATCTACTACATTCCCAAAGTCAGTCCTACAGTATATTCCAGTCTGTCACTAAAGTAAAAGCAGCGCATTGTTGGTGCTGAAATAGTATAAACGATCTGATATTATTGTCAGGTCAAGGTCAGCTGGGCAGTAACGTACCTGTAATTATTTCCCCTAAATGTTTCTATTCTTTTATCTCTGATTTTTACTGGGATAAGGAACCATGAGTTGTTGTATTTTATAAATGCGTGTATTAAATATGAAACGATATAACCACTGATAATACGCTAGTTCTAAATGTAAATGTTTAATACACTATTGATGCGATTAGGTACTTAACACCATACATTTGAATTTCCAACATTCAAGTGTAAAACGTTCTCATATAACTGACCCAATTAATTCGTAATGTGAATTTAACTCAAACAAGCATTGAAGACTGGAGTCTTTATAACGGATTACAAGGGAGTTGGGAGCTCACACAATAAGATGCTTTTGTGTTCTGGTAGCATTTTACTGCACATTGGGAGGAATGTTCTAAATAACCATCGTTTCTCTCCTGTATTTGACACTAGCTGGTGGTATACATCTTACTGCAGCATCTCCTCTGCGTTTCTTGGGGAGTTTCTACACTGGACTTTTATGGTAAGCTATATTTATTTCCAATAGGCAAATTAATTGATCTAGGTTTTAGGATTTTAATGCAACTGTGGGATGGTGCTATTTCTCGCCCACAACCTGTAATTCCAAATCGAAGTTTCAATTTCACATAACGTGCAGTTGCTTTGTTGATCTTGTTTTGAACAATATTATTGAAATTGTCGTCGATTTAGTCTTAACTTCGCATTTTAGTTTTTGAGATTTAAAGGCATTAGTTGAAACATTGAAACTCCACAAACTCACGTTGAGAGTACATGATTTGCTAAAGGTATATTTGTTAATACTATAATCTCTCAGAAAGATTTAAGATGAAGTTTCACTTTAAAAGAAACTCCCAATGTGAAATGTATATTAAGTTCAGTCATTTTGTAAACGATGGTCATTTGCAGGTTGAGTCTGAACCTCTGCATTGGCACAATATACCTACATGCACAGGGAGTTTAATGAGAAATAATCTATTGAAAACTACACAGTACAATGGCATTCTTTAACACATTTCACTGCACAGTAATTGCATTTTACATGTTTCAATGAAGTGTTGTAATTAGGGATTAGTTTTTCTGGAAGTGTAGGTTTTGCTTACTTGATCCCTCAATTGTCAGCCTTAAATCTTATTACGTAGCTCTGAGATCCGTAAACTTAATGTAGGTCAAGTGCATGCAATATTACTAGGCGAATGACTCGGTGACTTCTGTTAGTATGCATTCTATCTTCTATGTTACAATTGGATTAAATCAATATGGATTTCCAGTTTGCTTAAACTTCTAACTACAGTACACGCATCTTGTCCTGTATATACAGTCTCTCTCAGTATTTTGTTGTTTTCTAAAGACACTTGGTAAAATTCAGATCAATCGCACTAATGGATAAGCAAGTTCATATTCTTTGGTTAACATGATTAATTAGAAGGATGAGCTAACATTGTCTGCTAAATATAAGTATTCATACAGTTCAAGAGGAAGAGAACAAGACTAAACAAAAAACACAGCAAGCAAAATAAGGAAGATGTTAATTGAAATAGTGATTATATATATATATATATATATATATATATATATATATATATATATATATATATATATATATATATATATATATATATATATATTCCTATTTAGGCGAAACGTGTGTATATATATGTTTCGCCTAAATAGGAGTATATATGATCACTATTAAGGCAAGATCATCCTTATTTTTCCTTGCTGTCTTGTGTATGTATATATATATATATATATATATATATATATATATATATATATATATATATATATATATATAATTAAAAAATGAATAGACGATATGTGTACTCACAAAGAATTGTTTTTTTTTTTTTCACAGATGGGGGATGTTTGACGTTCTGGACCTAAAACTGCCCAAGCCCCGGAGACACAGTCCAAGCCACTGAACTCTGCCTTCAGCTTCAGGGAAGAGTTCTGTCCATCTATAAACTGCTCATCTCTACTCGCTCTGCTTTGATTTTACTTATTTATCTATTTGTGAAAGTATTTGTTTTTTTTTTTGTTCATAGAAAGAAACGTCAAGCCCATATTGCCTTTCGGGCTCTTTTTCTTGCACAAAACACCAGGGACCTTTTAGCAGTTACACAAATAATTAATTGCCCTATAGTCATATTTGTGCCAAATGCTTCCTCGGCTTGTTTATAAATAGCTGTGTGAAAAACACTAAATTCCTTTTAAAAGGCAGAGTGTCTTTTTAAACGAGAGCCACATGCAAACCTTGTGAAATCCAACAGTGCCCTTTTTATCGTAATAAAATTTCAGCTTTAACAGGGAGCTAGTAAACTACAGGAGAGCTGCGAGGACGTGGATAGACGTGGAGACACCTACTATAACTTTGATAATGATGTCTTATTTGACCGTGGGGAATATTCTCTTGAAAGCTTAAACGTCTAATAATGCAAAAGTACCAAAAAAATGAACTTCATTAAAAACACAATCTGCATTATAGTGATTATTAGTTTTGATTCTGTACTAATAATTGTAAAAGTAACAGCTCAAAATATGGGAACCATGTTCTTTATTATTATAAATTGAATTTATTGCATTCAAACGGCTATTCTTACTGTTTAACATAATTCTAAAATCGAACATTGATTGATAATGTTGGTATGAATCCATTCAAGTCTAAATTGATGGTCTTCTACTTACTTAGATTGTAAGCTCACTGGGGCAGGAATTCCTGTTCTTACACTGGGCTTCCGTGTTGATGCGCTTATTGTATTATATTTCCTTGTATTGTGATATATATTCTGTAAAGTGCTGGGTCACTTTTGTTAAACACAAAAATATATATACATAAGTCAAAGGGAACGCCACTACCTTACCTTCCTTTATAACTCACCCTGATCAACTTTTGTTCATGTAATGATTTGGTATTTTTTATTAGTTACCCTGTTGGTATTTTTAGTGCGTTTCGTACTTGTCTCTTAATTCTATAACAGTCACTAATCTCCCAGCTCTACTTAATTATCATGAGATGTGTGGCCGAAATATGTCAATGCCCTTGATAGAACACCATTTATTTTACATTCACGTTTTGTATTTAAATATCCAACCTCTTGCATCAGTCGATAACACAACAATACTCACTTTGTTCGGTCCTCTTTGGCTAAAGTTTGTAACAAATTTGCCATAGAGCTTAACATATCGTTAAGGAACTTTGTATAGGGTATTTTTATGTCTCACGATATCTATTTCTAAACGTTCACTTTGTGTTTCTATGTGGGGAAAAAAAAAAATAAATCCAGAACTGTCTAATTTGAGACGATGTAAATAGCACATCACAATTTTCTTATACACCGGGTCCCTCACTTGGCTAACTCCAAGGTCCAGCGTTATCATATAGACACATCGGTCTCGATAGGTACAGTTTAGACAACACCCCAGGAAGAACTGGGTTAGGATTTCCAAACTCTGAAAATATCATTGTCACCTCCCCTTGGCACCGTCTGGCTATACATTTTGTAATACAGCATAATGACAAGGAGAATAATTACTAATATTTCCATTTGTATTATATGTTATATAATAAAGCAAATAGAAATACAGGGCACTCGCCGAGAGCAGGAGATCCGAATTGATGGATGGGTGCAACAGTCGAAATACTATGTTGTATTGTATATAAAGCTTTAAAAAAGGCCAGCAATTCCATAATCCATAAGTGAATCTGTATCTCTCGACGTTTCGGCTCCCAGCTCTTGGAAACAGCTCCTCTGGGAGCCGGACCTTCCAGGAATACAAATTCACTTATGAATTATGGAGTGCTGGCCTCTTTAGTATAAATAATATGGGGCAGTAGAAGTAACTTAAGTATGTCCCTTCGTTTTCAACACGATTTATATTATTTGATTTTACTCCGTTTCATTGATAGTTTTATTGACAGTATCCTCTCTGTGTGTATTTAAATTTTAAGTCTGTGAAGATAAAACTGCGCCTGTCAAGACCGAGCTCCTTGATTAACACACGGAATGGCAATACAGTTGTTGAAGTTGTCTTGTAAATGCAAATTTATTGCGACCTTTTACTTTTTATGGTGTAAGTGTTCCTCTCTAAAACGGCAAAGTAATTGCATAACTACTCCGTCTAAGTACCATGTTGCAAAAGAATCAGTTTGATCTCGTTTGTTGGGTAAAGTAATATTTATTGCCAATCCAAAAGCTACAGGCGTGGGCTGCTTTACTTATTTATTTTTTCCAGGTAAAACAATTATAAATAAAAATACTTTTGAATGTAGTCTTGATATTTATTATAACACAGCATTTACTTCTACGACCTTGAACCGTAAGTTCACACATACATACATACATACATACATGCTTGTGAGCACATTCACAATGTGATAGATATATATACCACATTTGTGTGCGTGTGTGTGCGTATGTATCACATGTGTGTGTGTGTATATATATATATATATATATATATATATATATATATAATCTCACACATTTTGCATACATAATACAATATTTTATTGCTTTGTGGCAACAATTATTCTAAGTACAGATGTGATGTAGAAATAAAAATGGCAGCTACATTAGTAAGGAATTAAAGAAGCATAAATGAAATTGAGATCTTCAGCAAGTAATTGAGCTTCATAATGCAATGGGTAAAGGGAAAATAGATAAGTGTAATATTTTTTCCCATTATAACATCTGTCATATAATGAACTCTATCACTCCTAAGTTTACATTAATTGCGTGATACGAGTTATATTGAATAAACTGTATCACTCAATGTTTTGTGTTGATTTCTGTATATACATTTAGCAACTTTTTTCAGATGGACTGTTACTAGATATTATTATTGAGATATTCCTACTGCAGATAGTAATAATAGGTAATAATGTGTGACACCAGATTACTAACAAACCAATTCTTCCATACCAACCCGACCTAACTTGATGATACTTTTTATATTAATGCGGAACCTTAAATTACTTCCAATATGTATTCAAACTGGCGTTATGATATATATAAATATATATATATATATATATATATATATATATATATATATATATATATATATATATATATATATATATATATATATATATATATACACATATACATACACATTCAGAAAATTATATATATATTACATTAATATAATATATTAATATATATTGTTATATATATTCATTCAGAAAAGTCAGACCGTTTATTGCACTTATTGCACAAGAATAATACATTGGTTTACATTTTAACGAAATACTTGGTGTCCTGCTATATTTTACTGAGCGGAAATTTGTGCTTTCCAATTGCACAAAACAAACAGAAATAAGAGGCTGTTCTAATAATTTAATGAGATTTTGAATAATCTGTAAAATGCCCAAACAATACAAATTTTGACAAAACGTGTTCAGAAGAAATCGTAAAAATAGTGAAATGTAAAAAATGCACACTACACAATTACCTTATAAAATATTACGACCCAATTTTTCCCTAGCAAGATTTATTAAAAGGGTAATTTGTTCGGTAAATAGGAAACAGGTAAACTTCACTGCAGTAGTTTTCTGTAATGCTAACCACACAGTGCGCATTTACAGAGACCATATATTTGTGGGGTAATTGCTCATGTTTAGAAGATTTGTAACCTTTCACATTTTCTGTTCTGTTTTTGTGCCCTGGGCTTTTTAATCTATCTATTTCAATAAACTCTAACACATCCCTTAACCCCCTCAATGAAAAGTCTTTCAAATAGATGTTACTATGAACTCACACTGGATTCATTCCTTCAGCTTTGTATTGGATTGTCTCTGCTGCAGTCATTTCCAGCGGAAAGAGGATGAAGACAAGGCAATCTAACCACGAAATGGTTAAATCCTGTATACCATTTTAAATTGTCCTGCATTAACCAAACGTCAATTTATTCAGATTTCAGCTCTAAATAATCCATTTAAAGTAATTTAAAGTACACAAATACGAGATCATTCGGTATGAATCGAGTTCTACTGTATGTCGTGGGGTGTTCCTATTCTTGCAATTCATCACATTTCAAAAGGAAGCAATTCTCGATGTATCCATTTATTTCTATGATGGTGTCTTCTAGCGGGGGGGAAAAGATCTCTAAACAGAATTAGACATTATTGATTCAAAATAATAAATGTTAGAACGATATATGGGAATGTCGAAAGTCTTTGAGCTCATCTCCCATTCCCCAAGACTATCAGTCAGGACAGCACTAGGTGAATACAGAGATTTAGCGGTTAACCAGTATCCATCTATAGTTTCACCCACAGTGCTTATTTTTGCAGTAAAGTCTAACTCTTGGAAAAGCAACACATTTTAAGCTTTCCACGCAAATATTGATATTGGCAAATACAGAGATCTCTAAAATCCATGGTTCAAGACAGTGTTCTTTTTATGTATCAATCTGGCACCTCTAGATGATATATATCCTTTCCTATGTACTTTATGGTCGCTTAATGTGTAGTACTGCAGGATATCCATAACAATACATTATTTTTTATTAGCATGATACCTATGGTACTTACATCTCTACAAACCATAGCACACTTCTGGAAAGAGTCTCTCAGTGTCTCTAGGCATTTGCAATAAAAAGTCTATCTAAGCAAACACAGCAGTCATTATATGCCTAGTTAAAATACCAGATGTGTTCATTAATATCTGAACTGCAATGTTGAAGGGGAAACATGAAATATGTACAATTTAAAGGACAAGTGCATCTCCTTAATTTCAGGGTTACCCTTCTCCTTGGGTTTCTGATCAGGCATAATTCTTATTAGATTGTAAATTCTTATCAATTACATACATGTGTGAAAATATTCAGGTTTAATCGTGTACTTGCGCATATTATGTATCTGATATATACTGCACTATACAATATGTTAGCACCATAAATAAGCAACATCAATCCAAACAACATTAGCAATAATATAAGCATCACCATGAATGATTATAGAACTCCATGGGTCATTGCATTATAGAGTTCAGCTATTGATAACCTTTTAGAAAGTTTCCTGTAGGGTATATACTAGCTAAGGTCATTTGTTTTTACAAGTGAGACCACCAGAAATGTATGACTATCTTTTTGTTGTGCTCCTATTACATCAACCGGTTCCTAAATTAAGAATTCTGATGCAATTAGCGCCAACTAGAACAATTCGGGTTGACTGCGAATGAAAGAAGCGAATGAGAAAATTGGAAGCAGCCACAATCTGAACGCTGAATACAGATCTTTAAAAACTCTTAAAGGTAATTAAATCGTGCATTGACTTAACATAACAATATTGTAAATGTGTATATTGTAATTATCCATTCAAAATAAACCAGTTGCATTACATACAGTACTTTTTGGGGAGAATGATGTCACATGCTTTGTATACGTCACAATACATCTTTCCTTGTTATCTCCACTTACATTTTAAAAAAAACATTACTTTCAAAGTACACTAAAAAACAAATTACACGTTTGTGATATGTTTTTTTCCAGATCGCACATAAATATTAAAATTGCTCCTATTATGTCCCATTAATTTTGATATAATGGTCTTCCATACAGTATGTTGTTTTTTTCTTAAAGCATTGTTAGCTCTTGATTGTGTGTGTGTGTGTGTGTGTGTGTGTGTGTGTGTGTGTGTGTGTGTGTGTGTGTGTGTGTATGTATATATATATATATATATATATATATATATATATATATATAACATTTCAAGTATATTAATGTGAATTATTTACGATTTTAGAATCATCACAGATCTGATATGAAAATCATCACTTGCAATTGTTACATACGCCTATAACATTTATTATCTTTTACTGTGGATGCAATGTCTTGTACATAATGTATAACCTTCTCACTTAATGTAACTAGGTATTTGTAACCATGAATTTTTCATCATAACTCTGTGCCCACAACATACTTGAAAACGAGAGGCAACTCTCAATGTATTACTTCCTGGTAAAATTTTATAAATGAATAATAAATAAATAAAATTCCTATTTTATTGTATTACTACTATTCTTTCTGTCTTGTAAAAAGGGTAATTGTATTTTCAGCAACTATTCTATTTATTATTCTATTCTCTTAGCACAAGGGTTACATCAAACATATTTTAGCAGTGAAAAATGCAAAGATAAGTATTTTTCTTTTGACACATTTCGTCTCAATTTCTACAAATGGATTTTGTGCTGACTGTTTGATTGATGTAATTCAATCTATACCTTTTCTTTTGTTTATATGTCTTCAAAAGTGTGCTCTTTGTGTTTAATAAGCCAGGAACCCCATGAGCAGGAGCAGATTTACACACAAGTCTTGTACAAATATATATATATATATATTTCATTCCTTTGAATTGATTATGGCAAAGTAAGAATTATAAGAATAAACTTTGGAAGAGTAAACTTTACCATCAAAACAGCAACATGTTTTCACCATAAAAATTGTACAAAAATCAAAGCTGCAGAACAAAAATGATATTTGTAAATTTAGAATGACAACATACAGTTAATGTATAAATTACTTTCCATAGTTTAATGAGTAACAAAAGTAAACTCAGCAATTCAGATAAAGGTAATTTAAATATGTACAATATTTATTTGGAATATTTTTGTGAATTATTTGTTTACTAATTGTTGCTTTCTTGGTTAATATTATATGAGAAACGTTCCATATACTCACACAATATGTTTGACATGAGGTTTTATGAATTATTTTTTTCCCATAGTTTTCAGGATTGAAATCTTAATATTCCAATATTTTATAAGCTTTACATTTTTTTCCCACAGAAGACAGATGTCTGTAAGATGTTTATGTCAATAAATACTTGTGGGTTGAAACTAATATGAAACTATTTTTTTTTTTTTTACATCAGCACAGGCCAAATTATTAATTGTCAGATCAGTTGCAACATCATCTTTCAAATGTGTACAGAGATACATGATTTTACTATAACAAGTATTTTCCATGGTACCCTTTAAAATTGATACTGTAGTATGAGACTTTCCACATCACTGGTTTAAGTATCAAAACCATAACAAATCATTCAATATCTGTATTTATATGTCTCTTGTCCGAATTATTCACAATACATTGGTAAAGAGAAGCAATAGTTTCAAATCTCTCCCTTAATTGTGTTTACAGTTAACAGAAAAACTATATTACAGAACTCTTTTTTTTGCAAAACCCTGCCATGCATGTTGCGGAAATAAAGAACAAATATAAAAAACAATATTATTTTGTTTCTAATGCAAAAGGACTGCTGGCATAGCATTAATGCAATTTGGGAGTTTATTCACTAAACTGTGATAGTGGCGATAATGGCACTATCACAGGGAAACTCCCATTTATTTAATTGAGATAGTGCCCAATATGCACAATTGCAGCTTAATGAATAACTACATTCGTTTATTTTCCCTAGTGTAAAACACATGTAACGTTCTGAATAATTCCCCTATTCCATCCTTAATATGGAACTCTGCACAAAGTAAAATAATACCAAAGCCTGTAAAAATTGACAACTAAAAAAAATCTACCTTCAAAACCCAGATGTTTACTTTGCTATCCTAAGAAACATGTTTCATTATGATGTCCAGTCTATATTTTCTGTTTCAGAGAATTTAATATTTCAGGATGAATTAAAAATGTTCCCCATCGTAAACTTTATAAGCACTGCTTTATAACTCGGCCTTTATCAATAAAGGTGTGAACACATGAAAAAACTCAAGCGCAAATCACACTTGAAGTGCAAAATAAGCCGTACACAAACAAGGTTGATTAAACATAAAAATTACAACCATTGGGGATAGTGCAGCTCCGAAAGAAACAACTTTCGAAATGTCTCGAACATAGGCAGGAACAAGTAACGGAGTGCAAATACCCTCAGATAAAAACGTATAAACAGTGAAAGGGAAATATAGTGCAATATTGTATGAAACCAAGGTTGAATATAAATAGGGTTTAGGATTATCCCACTCAGATGGTATCCAAATCAATTAGGCAATTTAGAGGATAAAACCCCCTCCAACCAAACAGCAACATATCCTCCAACAATCTGATAGGTACACCAGGTCTTCCCTCATATGGAATGAAGAAAAAGAGCATGTAATGCAATATGCATTTACTAAAACATGAAGGAAATGGAGATGCACTATCAAACAGATAATAAAGGCGACTAGGGTTTAAAAAAAGCATAGGAGCCGTCCTGAGGTTCACACAGTCCGCTCCTCATCCTCCCGAGTGTCAGTTCGTGATGTCACTGCCAGAAATGGCCACCACAGACGTGGTACGCGGTGAAGCGGAGCTGCAAGAGATCGATATTCTTCGGTCGTTGGCGAATTCCTCGGTCTTTGAACGCAGAAGATGCCCTGCGCGTTTCGTTCTGGCAAACTTCCTCAGGGGCTATTGATAATTAAAGTGTCTCTGTCCTTTCTATAGTCCAACATAGTGACATCATGACGCAAACAAAAACTTTATTTGCAATGTACAAACTACTAGCTACGGATGTCAATATTATAATTAAAGAGAAAGGGATTAGTATCATATCAATATGACAATTCCTTAGTCTTAATATCAGAGACTAAGATCTTAAGATTATAAACATTGTGACTTTTCATGAACAGGGAAAGTCCATAATTCATTAAGTTATCAACATTAAAATTTTGCACTGTGCATTCTGTTGAGAAAAGTGCCCTCTTCAGCAAACTTGTTTGAAATTCTCTACTGCAAATAAAATAAGCACGGCACAAAAAAAACAGACATCCCATTAAACTACTGGAGTTTTTGTTGGTAGATACTAGTAGTGAGTAGTGTGGAGTGTCTATGGATATGAATTAGAGTCTCCAGTGCTTCTTAGGGCAAAGTGTATAAAGACAGCTAGTGCTTGTTTAAACAGTCACGCTGAGCAGAGCATTCATTATCCCTAGTGTGACTATGTCTATATGAATTATTACAGTATATAAATAATTTAAAATAATAATTAATATAAAAGGTGATGAATGTCACTGTATGAAGCAGGATAGGACACAGGAGCACAACCGATGCTCACTCTTTGATTAAATGTCATTCCCGCTTCAGTAATCAGCATGTGGCAGATGAGGATTCATTATATCATTAAAATGCCAGAGTAATCCCAATCTTCAAAAGTGGGAACAAAAACATTGTCTTAAACTACAGGCCAATATCTCTTCTCCCAATACTATCCAAAGTCATGGAAAAATGTGTTCACTCCCAATTAAGTGATTACTATACCAAGACAAATTTCCCTAGCCAATTTCAATCTAGCTTTCGCCCCAAACACTCCACAATAACAACCCTGGTAAAAGTTTGCAGTGAGATCCAGTGTGGAATGGAACTGGGACAACTCACTGGTGCAATATTCCCAGATTTTGCAAAGGCTTTTGACACTGTTGATCAAGTTATCTTGCTTAACAAACTCCAGTGCTCTGGAATAGGGAAGCATGCTTTAAACTGGTTTCATTCCTACCTATCAGGTAGATCCCAACATGTGTCTACCTCGGGCTCTAACTCCAACTCCTTGGATATCACCTGTGGTGTCCCACAAGGCTCTGTTCTGGAGCCCCTACTCTACTCAGTGTTCATCAATGATCTTCCTACAGCTTGTAAGGGAGCTTCAATACACATGTATGCAGATGACACAATCTTATATGCACATAGCTCTAGCCTCTCCGACCTTGAACAATTACTTAAATCTGACTTTTAGAGACTTGAAAATTGGATTTCCCAAAACAAACTGTTTATAAACACTGACAAGACTGTAACAATGATATTTGGGAACAAGGCTACATTTTTAAAGCTTCCAATAACTGAGTTCCAGATCAGAACCAGCGCCAGTACCACCCTAACTCCTGTTACTAGGTTTAAATACTTGGGAATATGGTTTGACTCCCATTTAACATTCTGGATGAACATTGATACCCTGACATCCAAAACCTATGCCAAACTAGGTGTACTTTACAGGAACAAATCCTCCCCAAGTCTGCTGGTCAGAAACGTATTGCACAGCAGATGCTAATGCCAATTATCGACTATGGGGACATAGTAAACAGCTCGGCACCCCAAACCCACCTAAGCAAACTGGATACCCTCTACAATTTAATATGCCATATTGTTCTCCAATGCAACTACAACACACATCACTGCGAAATGCTCAAAGAACTAGATTGGTCATCACTTGAGTCTAGGTGCAAAATTCATCTTTCCTTTCTTGCCTTCAAATACTTTCTGGGCAAGATACCTGTATTCCTGAACAAGGTCCTCAACCCTACCACATGCAGCACTTATCATCTGAGATCAGACTCCAAAAGACTGTTAATAGTCCCAAGGTTCAGCAAAGTATCCGCCTGCTCCTCCTCTAACTGTGCACCCCAAAACTGAAACAATCTACCAGAGACTCTCACAGCCACCACCAGTCTAAGTTATTTCAAAACTTAAGATGTCTCACATTTTTTCCTGGTCTGTAAATATTACATATGCCTATAATATATATTATCTCTAACTGTGCATGCAATGTCTTGTATATAATGTATACCCTGTTCACTTATGTAACCATGTATTTGTAACCATGTATTATTTATTTGTCATCTTAACTCTATGCCCAGGACATATTTGAAAATGAGAGGTAACTCTCAATGTATTACTTACTGGTAAAATATTTTATAAATAAATAAATATGTACTGACTGATTGATTGGCTGACCTTACACATTAACATTGAGGAGGATCCTGATCTCTGAACAAGCATTAATTTGAGTGTGCAAATATAGCTTCTTCCATTGACTACTTTTACCCAGTCCCCAATTCTACCCACTTCACTATACATTGTAAGGAGGATGCTGAACAACATGCCCTCAAAATCTCTGAATGTGTAAGGGCACTAGGGCAGTTGTTACAGTTCCTGTGAAAGAGCCATTACCTTTCTCCTCAGCATTGCAAACAGGAATGCTTACTGAACTGGTTATAGAACCTATACATGTTCATATTCACGTAGGTTAGGTACAAATAGCAAACTTTTGCATGTAAAACTTTTCCAAAAAAGTACAAGACATTCACACATCTCCAAGTTTGCATGGTGGGCATTGAAAATAATAATAAATAAAAAAAGAGGTAGCACTCTCCAACGTTAAGATTCCTTACGAGGAATAGACGAAGACACTCAGGGTTATGCCAAAGCTTTTGTGCCCTTTATTAGTGGAGCATGGAATCAATTACAACATTTCAGGCCTCCATGGGTCTTTCATAAAAAAATAAAACAAAAAAGCGCAACCACCATAGTGTATTATATAATGTAAAAAATATGTAAATATTAAAAACTTAAGGTATAACAGTCACAAACAACCATAGAATATGAGTGTTGTGCAGTAGTGGTAAATTTAATCTTTGTCGTCCTCTTGAAGCGTCTGACTCAGTCCTGTATCTGCTCTGTCCTGCAAGTGCTGTGTAGGATATTGCGTTTGACTTCACCAGGTGCACCGCTTGTCTCGTCAGATGGGGCAGATTGAACATCCGCAATACAGTTCTCCTTTTTCACAGAGTCAACAGAGAGCTCACTCAATTCCGTTTTCACAGGAAAGCAGACATAGTGCCTTTTTCCCTCGAGAGGCAGATCAGCTAATGGGTCTTACATCAGGTAATCTCCACTAACAAAGGATACGAGTATTCGTCTATTCCATATAAGGAATCTGTACACCGCAAGTCTGATATTAGAGTGCTACCTCAGTCTTTATTATAATTTTCATTGACTTATTGTGTGGCCACACTGCTAGACGTATGCACCATTGTAATATTTTTTTTAGTCCAATCAGCATCCAATAGTTTTTTTTAATGGTTTTGCCCTGTAGTCATCAACACACACTATTAACAATGGTTATGTGAGACAATATAAGGCGTTTATATGTATAATTCTCACACACAGAATTTATTTTAAAAAAATTGGCACTGTACAACATTTGAGATGTCATGCTTCACACATGGCCGTAATCACAAATTGAACAAAAAGTGGCTTTTTACAAAACATGGTGTTCATGGTATTCATTTATAAAATTTTACCAGGAAGTAATACATTGAGAGTTACCTCTCGTTTTCAAGTATGTTGTGGGCACAGAGTTATGATGACAAATTCATGGTTACAAATACCTAGTTACATTAAGTGAGAAGGTTATACATTTGTACAAGACATTGCATCCACAGTAAAAGATAATAAATGTTATGGGCGTATGTAACAATTGCAAGTGATGATTTTCATATCAGATCTGTGATGATTCTAAAATCGTAAATAATTCACATTAATATACTTGAAATGTTTATATATATATATATATATATATATATATATACAGACACACACACACACACACACACACACACACACACACACACACAGCTTGTGCTTTTCATCTTCAATAGTATCTTCAATAGTATAATGTATCAGGATTAGAACTACAACTTGAAGCATAGAATTCTGCTAAATAATTAGATCAATGCAGTCTCTTACTAAGGCCTGCTCAGAACAGCCTGAGGACTCATGCTGATCTGTGAACTAGTGGTTGGGAATAATTTACCTGTATCTAATGGACTAGAAAATGAAAATACATTGTTCCAATTTTGCACTGCTTGCATCAACATAACTTATATGAAGCAATATTAGGAGTTTTGGTGGCATTAATTGTCACACATATACAGTAATTAGATTTATTTTAAAAAGTCACCTGCCATAATTTTTTCCCCTCACTTTTGTTCTAAATTAAATACACTGGCATAATCTGCCCAAAGACAACTTTTGTACAGTTGGGGAAGAGGCTAAGAATGGTAAATAATGGATGGGATGTATGTATTTAATAGAGTCAACATGACACGCAACCTCAAATGTTGTAACGACCACATGCTATACATCAAATGGCTTAGATCACAGTTCTTCTCTTTCAGATCAATAACAGAAATGTATCATTTTATCATACAGTATGAGCTGTCATGCTACAGTATATGCATCCTATTTTCACATATTCTTTCCTTATGTCTGTGCTGTTCTGCTCTTCCAGTTTTTGATTCTTGCCTTTTTTCTCTGTAATTTAAGCTTATTTTTCTTCCTTTGACTGCAGTTACATTTCTCTTCAACAAGATTCCAGTATCTCCATTTTTTTCTTGATATCTATATGTAGTGCTCAAATTGTATTAAAATCTGTACAAAAAATACACCATTATGTGAACAAGATAATTCAAAGTCACTACAAGAGCGAGTGCTACTGACATGAATGGAAACAAGGTAAAATGAAGCCCTTACCCAGAAGAGATTGCAATCTAAAATGTGAAAAACAAATTAAATAGGCTATCATGTATGTGAAAATAGTATTTTCTCTTTTGATTGGCCCAGGATTTAGGCCCGGGTAATCACTGATTGTTCCACATTCTTTGACTACATTGAAACATCCATATTGAAATATTTGCATTTTAACATATTGAACATTTAGGAATTACTTTAAAACATATACTGGTGCTATTTTTGAGCACACAGATTGTCACTATTGTTCCTAGAACATCAAGATGATTACACTTTGCTGCCGTATAAATTGATCACTAAAACAATAAATCTGCTATTGGTACAATACTAATGTCTAATATCTGTAGACCGACAAGTAAACAAGGTTGGGTAGTCGTGTTGGTTCTTTCATCCATGTAGTAACAAAGGAGGGAGAGGCAGTAGGTGTTATGATACCTTTTATTGGACAAACAAGTAGTTGCTATGTTACAAGCATTCAAACCTCTCCGGGTCCTTCATCGGGTGTGGCAGAAATACAGAAACACACTCCAATAGGGGGAGGGAAAAAAGTCTGCAAAGTTAAATTATTTTTATAAAATGTTTCTTACCTTATTAGAAACAACTGGTCCCCCTGGACCATGACACTCCAAACAAGGGAAATCCTCTGGTTTCTGAGATATTTAATTCAGAAATTCCATTAACACAAATATTTGTGCGGGCGAAGCATTAGTCACTGAAGTCAGCCTCACCGTGCTGGCCAATAGAAAACCATGCCATTTTTGT
Source organism: Ascaphus truei (assembly GCF_040206685.1). Classification (NCBI taxonomy): domain Eukaryota; kingdom Metazoa; phylum Chordata; class Amphibia; order Anura; family Ascaphidae; genus Ascaphus; species Ascaphus truei. The sequence goes on from NC_134487.1 coordinate 113,587,659, forward strand.
GAGATTACATTGCAGCTTTTAATTGGGCGACCTCACAGCAATCTTTGCTTTTCTTTGCAAATACTGGCAAAACTGAACTATCTCGGCAGTCATGGGGTCCCCAGAGCTTTGAGTGCACCAGTTCAGCTTCTGGGAACACACTGGTTCATATAAGGTCTTAAAAAAAAAAAAAAAAAAAACAATTTGTGGGGATATCGCTGTTTTAAGGAACTTCCCTTTTAACTTCTTCAGTGTCCTTAAGACGAACAGCATACCCAATGTAGAGTGGCACCCTAGGGGAAGTCATGCTGTTTTGCTAGTTTTCTAGGCGGCATTCTCAATCAGCACCAATTGCTCAGGAGAGTGGTCAGGTGATTGCTAGTGCTGGAGGCTCCGTGGACATGGAGAAGGCAGGACCCTCAGGCAATAATGGTATTAAAGAAGCAATACCACTTTCCCCCACCCTTTGTTTTTTCTTATTTTAATATGCAGAGTATGTGATCATCTATTATTCTACATTCATACCCAAGCTGGCAATCGTTTGGTGTTCCTGTTATAAATCTGTAAAAATCCTGATGATGTGCCTAACAAAATGGCTACCTTTTAACTTTGTGCTGCAGCTGATATGTAACACTATATCACTAAGTGTAACACATTATTGTTACAGCTTTCATAGTAATAGACAGTCTGCTGTTTGAAACACAGCAACAGATCTGTTTGTGATACTTTGTTTCCAAAGGGTAGAGCTAAAAAAGGTGTTTAAGAGCCTGTTTCAAAAGAGGAAGTGGATACGATTTACTAAATGGTTGCTCTAGCAAAGCATAATCAGTACATAAATAACATTAAAAAGGGCTTTAGGAGTTGAAAAAAATGTTTACAGCATTATCTAACACTACAGAAATGATAAATTAAATAAAAAAAAAACCATAGCATTTTGTACTACTTTAATGTTTCTAGTGAGTTAGCACAAAAGAAGGTTGAGACGTCTGTGCTTGAACTTTTTATAGGCTTTGTAAAGGTTCACACCAATAAATGTGTACAGTACTGTGATATAAATACTGTAAATGTATTTTTATGAACCGGAGAATACATTCATTGTAATATGTCACTGTAACATTTAAGTAGCATTCAATGCCATCCTACAGTGTCCTATAACAATCATCTTTAGGCGTTTACAAACACGTGATAAAAACCCATTGCATGCCTTATTCAAGTAACATTACTGTAATTTCACTTTGAAAGTTTATCAAACTGAAATTCTGCAATGAATATAGTTTGTGGTGTTTTGTGATTTGATAGCAAAGGACAGCGTTGCATACTGTACCAATTTAAATCTCCATGTCAACTCAGGAGGGCATTTTTTTTCATCGAAGCTTCTGTATTCAAGAAACAAGTACAGATATGCTATTAGATAAAAATATTGTGTTCATATAAAAATCAAGGTCACATACACTGATTGCAGGGCTCTCAAATCTTCCGTCAGTGTAGATCCCACCTGCTGCTCTGTAACCTCCCACGATCACCGGGCAAGCTTCAGCAGAAACAACCCCTGGATGAAGCGTAATGACGCAAAAGTTGCAGAGGTACACTGTGACGTCTTGAATTTGGTATCCCCACGAGGCTGCTGATATCCATCTACTTACCGGTGTGGTGTTATCAGTGATGTGGTGTTTGCCGGTTTCCATTCTGGATTCCCATCATCAGCAATAGACATTTGTCAACCTCGATACCTCATGTGTGGGATGATGACTGCGTTTGTGCCACTTCACGCTATTGTGTATGGGAGTTTTTTTTAATTACATTGTATATACACATAAATTATATTTTTTACTTATACACACTTTCGTTCTATTCCTTTCTTGTGTTTCTTCATGTAAAAATCTAATTGAAAGCAATGGCATTTACAAAAAAAATAAAAATTGAATGACGATTTGCAGAGGGATTACTTTAATAACTGTTCACCTAAATTCAAGTACAATAATTATATACTTTCCATGTATATGGTTATGCAGCACAAATATTAATATTTTTGGTTCTGTTATGTTAAAAAAAATCATATTTGGCATCTGCGATTGATGCTTTCATCAGATTACATAATCGGATGTTAGTTATTGATTGTCTCTAAAAAGATAACATTTTACTGATAGAATAGCCTGTATTAAATAGCTCTGCATATCACCGATTATCACCACTATAGCATATTAAACTGCAGTATTATAAGATTGTTCATGGAACACTCTGCATTCAGAAGCTGGGGGTTGTACTGGAAATCATGGGTAGGAATAAAATAACCATTTCATCCCTTAATCAACAAAAGTAATATACGCAAGATTGGTTGCCCAAAAAGAATGGTCTTTGAATAGCCATTTAAACAACCTGCAATACTTAAAGCAGCAATACTACTTTCAAACTGTTTTCCTTTCTTTAATTTTTTTTTTATTATTGTTATATCTAAAACATGTGACAATGTATAATTCTAGATTCATACTAAATTGGCAATCGTTGGGTGCTCCTGTAATATATCTGTAAAAATCCATATTGTGTGCATAACATAATGGCCACCATTCAGTTTGAACCAATCCTTAAATCAGTTCAACTCAATAGCTATAATGTATCCCGATACTAAGGTAACATTATCTATAGTTCATATCTAGAACTGCTGGGAACTTTGGCAACAAATTATCACAAACTAGAAAGTGTTGCAAAGATCTTGCACTCCTGGGAAAGTGGACTAAAAACCTGCTAAAGAAATCAAAGGATGCTTTCAAACTCATTAAGAGTTGTAAGAGTAATAAAAACAAACAAAAAAAAAACCAACAACAAAAGTCACTATTATCTTGTACTAAAGAACTGATTTATTAAAAAACAAACAAACACACATAATATTTCATGTTTTGCTGCTCTAATAATATAAACAATCAGAATCATCCAACATTTAGATTTTTTTCAAGACCATGGTAAAACTGAAGCTTGTGGTAGTAAAACTAATTGTGTAGTTCAAAAAAAAAAAAAAAGAATATTCTAACATATTTATTATACAGTATCATGAAGTGTTAAAACGGAGCAACGATTTCTGCAACAGTAGAAACTCCAGTTCATTCTTCTATTTATTCGTTATCACCAATCAAAAGCAGCATACTTTATATATTCAAGAGCTTTGGACATTGCAGTAATGGGAGTTAGACGTCAGGGTCTAAATTTGAAGAGTTGATAAGCATATCCTTCAGCATTAAAAATGGTGTAGATCATGTTACACGAGAGTGCTTTTCCGTTATTGCAACTCTAATACACCTTGCTATAAGAGACTTGTAACAAGTTGGCTTCTTGACAAATTAAATGTACAGGAAAAAAAAACATTAAAAGAAATGTTTAGCAAAAGTTACAGATGCTACTATCTTATAGCTATCTGGCATATTTAATAAACAATAATTTCCCTTTTTTAAGAAGTAGGTTTTTTATTTTAGTTTTAGTTTTACAAATGTGCTTGACTCCTTTAAATTACCAGGGGACAAAGCATTTACCAAATCTATTTCCATGTCAAAATATCTCTTGTAAATAAAACCAATTCACAAAATGATTTTGTTTATTCCTGGCATAAAAAGCAGTTCAAGATGTGAGAAATTTATTTCTAATATTCAAATTCAACTTTTCTGTCTGGTTTGCTATAAATGGATTAGTTCACTTCTAGGGGGAAAAAAAACCCCTGTTACAGTGTCAAAGGAGTATACTTCTGTTGCTTTGTATCTATAATGCATGCATTTAATTAAGGAAGGAATAGCTCATCGCAAAGTAACAATTTATTGCGATATATTTTGCATATTTATAGAAATAGTTGCTAGTTTTACCACGTACTATTTGACAAACAAGCATGATAAACGTTATAATAAGTAAAACATATCTTGATAATTTTTTATTTAAGTAATAATAATACCCATAGAGCTCCTACAATTGAATCAGATAGCAGAGCTGAACTACCCATGTATTTCAGTTTCAGAGGTGTGAGCTTTATTTAAATGTTTTTCCTTTCTTCTTGCCTCGTCCCCATCCACCGCTGAGATGCACAGGATTGTCTCGAAATGAAATGCGCTCCTTTCGCTGAGGATCTGCATTTGTCTTTACTGGTGTAAATAATTCTCTATCTAAACAATTAGAAAAAGTAAAACATTAAAATGTAAAATATTTTTGTTTTCTTTAAGACAAGGCTCTTCACATATTGTTTCTTCATCAACGGACAATATCAACAATGGTCTGACATCCAAATGTAACACACTTCCCAAAAAAAGGAAGGTGATTTAAGTTCATGTACATAGAGCACTAAAATACACTAATATAAACAGGAGCTAAAGACATTTTTTTTGCATTCTATACACAAATAATTATATATTTTATGAATACAGTTAGGTCCAGACATAATTGGACACTGACACAATTTTCATCATTTTGGCGGTGTACGCCACCACAATGGATTTGAAATGAAACAACCGAGATGCAATAGAAGTGCAAACTTTCAGCTTTAATTAAAGGGGTTGAACAAAAATATCGTATGAAACGTTTAGGAATTCCAACCATTTTCATACACAGTCCCCTTATTTCAGGGGCTCAAATGTAATTGGACAAATTAACACAATCATAAATAAAATGTACATTTTTAATACTTTGTCGAGAATCCTTTGCAGGCAATGACTGCTTGAAGTCTGGAACGCATGGACATCACCAAATGCTGGGTTTCCTCCTTTGTGATGCTTTGCCAGGCCTTTACTGCAGCTGTCTTCAGTTGTTGTTTGTTCGTGGGTCTTTCTGCCTTAAGTTTTGTCTTTAGCAAGTGTAATGCATGCTCGATTGGGTTGAGATCAGGTGATTGACTCGGCCATTGCAGAATATTCCACTTCTTTGCCTTAAAAAACTACTGGGTTGCTTTCGCAGTATGTTTTGAGTCATTGTCCATCTGCTAAGTGAAGCGCCGTCCAATCAACTTTGCTGAATTTGGCTGAATCTGAGCAGACAATATATCCCTGTACACTTCAGAATTCATCCGGCTGCTTCCTTCACATCATCAATAAACACTAGTGACCCAGTGCCATTATAAGCCATGCATGCCCATGCCATCACACTGCCATCACCATGTTTTACAGATGATGTGGTATGCTTCGGATCATGAGCCGTTCCGAGCCTTCTCCATACTTTCCCCCCCCCATCATTCTGGTACAGGTTGATCTTAGTTTCACCTGTCCAAAGAATGCTGTTCCAGAACTGGGCTGGATTTTTTAGATATTGTTTGGCAAAGTCTAATCTGGCCTTTCTATTCTTGAGGCTTATGAATGGTTTGCACCTTGTGGTGAACCCTCTGTATTTGCTCTTGTGAAGTCTTCTCTTTATGGTAGACTTGGATAATGATATGTCTACCTCCTGGAGAGTGTTCTTCACTTGGCTGGATGTTGTGAAGGGGTTTTTCTTTACCATGGAAAGGATCCTACGATCATCCACCACTGTTGTCTTTCGTGGACGTCCAGGCCTTTTGTGTTGCAGAGCTCACCAGTGCTTTATTTTATTTCTCCGAATGTACCAAATTGTTGATTTGACCACTCCTAATGGGTCTGTTATCTCTCTGATGGATTTTCTTTTTTTTTTGCAGCCTAAGGATGCCCTGTTTCACTTGCATTGAGAGCTCCTTTAACTGCATGTTGTGGGTTCACAGCAACAGCTTCCAAATGCAAATGCCACACCTGGAATCAACTTCAGACCTCTTACCTGCTTAATTGATGATGAAATAACGAAGGAATAGCCCACACCTGTCCATGAAACAGCTTTTGAGTCAATTGTCCAATTACTTTTGGTCCCTTGAAAAAGAGGGGGCTACATATTAAAGAGATGTAATTCCTAAACCCTTCCTCCAATTTGGATGTGAATACCCTCAAATTAAAGCTGAAAGACTGCACTTTAAGCCCATTTTCATTATTTAACACTAACGTGAATTTATTTTGGTACACAGCCGAAATTACAAAACTTGTATCAGTGTCTAATTATTTCCAGACCTTACTGTATATACAAATTCAAATGAAAGAATGCACATACTGTATAAGCAATTGCATAAGGAATATAGATACCGCATTACTAGTAGAGTTTCATTTTTATGCCAGGACAAAAATCACAATGCTCTGAAAAGAACCAACTTTAAGCATGTATTTTACCAATTGTAGCAGGTAAACCTCAAACTATTCTTAATTCTGTGTCCACATGGATGTGAAATGCACTGTGCAGAGATTCATGGTTACAACAACCTACGGTTATCTTTTTGACTAAATTCCCACAACAGGCATTTAAACATTTTACCTTGTCAGTGCTATGTACTGTGTCTACGCTTTTGGTTTTCCACATTGGATACGTAGCATTCTATATATTTTCTTTTACACAAACATGAACTGCTGCCTTATTGGAATATCCTTCAACTGGTAGCAAATAAACTATACCCATGCTCTTGCTTGCAGAATGAACTATTTAGGGGAACTCATTCTAAGTTACTTTCACTAAAAAGTGCAAATCATACTGTAAGAGATGTGTGGAGAGGTACATATAATGGAGGCCGATTTGGGTGAAATGATATCTTGGCTTTATTGAGCCTGTTCCTTTATCCAGACAAAACATTAAAAAAACAACAAAATAATAAACCCCTATCCCTTGGTAAGGGCTAACTTACTTCCCCAGACCCCATCTGCACAACTGGAGGGATATTCCCATTACCAGCCTATCACCCCAAAGTCTCAGGAAGTACCTTAAGCAGATGGCCCTCCATGTCAGACTCTGGCAGGTTCCTGGGTCTTCTGTGTCCAGAAAATTTAGGTCTATGGGTGTCTCGATCTCTGCACAGCCTTTGCACTCAAGACAGTGTCTGTGTGCAGGCTTCTCTGCTCTCCTGTCAGCCCAAATATGAACTAAGGAATCTATCTCCTGTGTCACACATGAGGCTTTTTACAGAGCTCTCCTTAGCCTAGGTGGAGACCAGCTAATTGAGTGGCTGCAATTAACTATTTCTCTGCTGGATTCTCATAGCTCTGAGGCTGCTTTATTTAAACAGGGATAAGTCCCTGTTACATACCTCCCCTGTTTGTGGGAAGCTCGGGCTTACCACAGCCAAAGCCCATTCTTCCACTTTCACTTGAGATATCCCTGTGGCTCCAATGAGAGTGGATGGAGAACGAAAACCCTCAGTCCCGCTGGGATTGGAATAATAGCAAAAGCAAAAAAGACAGCACTACTTTCCAGCAAGTAGAAATTATCAAAAAGAGGAGAGCGTTCCCAAAGTGAAAAAAAGACTAATTTATTAGCAACATGGAAAAAAGCAGCAGGATACACAGGCAAAAATGCCCACACCTACGCATTTCAAGCGTTAGCTCTTTAACAAGGTGAATACAAGATATAACAACTAGAATGCATTTATACCTACAATGAGCGCCGGCGACATCAATCTCCTTCACTTCCGGGTTTACAAAAATGGCGCAAAACGTGTGACGTCATCATAACAATAAAAACTTTATTGTGCTGCGTGTTGTAGCAGCACAGTAACTGATATAGCACAACAAGCTCTTCTCCAAATTCTACACATTGGAGTGTGTGGATTGGAAGGGGAGTGGTGACGTCAGCAAGTCAAAGCAACAAAAACTTTATCAACAAACGATCTAGACAAAATGCATTTTAAGATGAAAAATATCTCCAAAAGTGTTAACAAAAATAACTTTAATAACTATATGTAAAAAAATCATGATTAAAAAATGAAGAAGGAAAAGAAAATACCACAAAATGTGAGACAAATTAATTGCATCATATTATATAACAAGATTCCTCCTACTTATAACAAACTAAAATAATAAAAACAATAAAGATTTTTTACAAATTTCTGTATGTCTGAGGAGAGGGGAGACCCAAAACAAATGAATGACAAAATTACAATGTAAAAAATACAATGTAAAGAACTCTACACTACTTGTGAACCCTATAAATTAATTCAAAATACCAAATCATTGTCAAAACCCATATAGACAAATAATAATAATAATATATCCAATGTCATATGGACAAAGGCAAAAGTAGCATATACATGGTAAACATAAAGTAAGGTCAGAAGGGACAAATAAAAAGAAGACCCATTATGGCTCAAGATGTCAAATTCTTATGGATAGGCGTTTATTGAATTTTAGATAATAATAAAATAAAGTAAATTAAATTATTTATAATCCGAGTATAATTTTAAATTCAATATGGTTTTTAATTTCAACATCTATGGTTCATTATTTTATATTCGTTATTGTAAGAATGGACTGAGCTCCCAATCTGAGTTTAAACCTTCAGGGATCCTAGTTCATAGAGTAAATATCCAATAAAGTTCACGTTTATCAAGGATATTTACTCTATTACCCCCTCTTATGGGAATAGGAATGTGTTCAATTCCCATATAGGAAAAGTTGTTAATGTCCCCCGAACTACAATTGGTGAAATGGTGCGCTATCGGATGGGTTAAATTTTTCTTAGCAATTAGACGCATATGCTCCATGATCCAAGTTTTCAGAGTCCTCGTGATTCGTCCTACATATTGTTTCCCACATCCGCAGTTTATTAAATAAACTACGAATGTGGTACTACAATTGAAGAAGGACTATGGGCCTCATGCAGAGAGCAGCGCTATTTACAATCTCGCCATTTTCCGGCGAAAATCGCGCAAAAAACAGCTGGAAATGGCGAGTTAGGAAAAAAGCGCCATTTTTTTTTCTATTTGAAAATCTCGCCGCGCGGCTGGCGAGAAACTACATCTCGCCAGTCTGAAAAATATCCAAATTCAGAAAGGCGCGCTCGCCATCTAGCGGCTGTTTTTGGCGCGATTTTCGTCAATTTTCTCCGCCAACTAAAGTTGGCAAGAAGCAGGAGCTCGCCGGCTATAGGGGAAAAAAAAAATGCGCGATTTTTTTTTCTCCCTTTCAGCTGCGCGCATCTCCTCATTTACAATTCTCCACATGCAGTAATGCTAAAAATAACGGATTTCGCCCATTTCTGCATATGGAGAATAAAACTCTCCATTAAAGCTATTTTTCATTAAACTCTCCAATTTATTCTAGCGCTGCTCTCTGCATAGGCCCCTTAATGTCATATTGATGACCTAAAAAGGGGGAAACAAGCGCAAAAACTGTGAACTAGAAGGATACTTTGTAGTCCAAATATGTTTAGATTTCCTTGATGGGTGCCGCACCGGACCGCAAATGGGTTCGTTCAGAGCCACTTGTGTTGTTTGGGGAGTGAAGTTCCGATTGCGCACAAACTCATCAAATTAGGAAATATATGTAAAAAAAGAAAAAAGAAGAAAAAACACAATAGTGTAATATTGTATGCAACCGTCAGGGTAAGAAGTAATACACTCACATTAGGCAAGGTTAGATGAGCATTTCGGTTGTTAAGTGAACCACACTGATGAGCAGGAATCTCTGTCGATATGGATATAACTGGTAATGTAGACCTTCTCTCTTAGTAGGACTCGCAGCGTTATTGCAGGTTCCTCATCAGCAGGATACTCTCCTCCAATCACAAGACTTGCAGCGTCAATGTAAGCTCCTCAGCAGCTGGGTAATCTCCATTAGGAGGGAAAAAGACCACATTGGATCTATATCCAGTAGAATTAAAGGACCTACTCTGCTCATCAGTGTGGTTCACTTAACAACCGAAATGCTCATCTAACCTTGCCTAATGTGAGTGTATTACTTCTTACCCTGACGGTTGCATACAATATTACACTATTGTGTTTTTTCTTCTTTTTTCTTTTTTTACATATATTTCCTAATTTGATGATATTGATGACCTGTAATCATGGAGGTAAAATGGGGCCTAGAAATCATATGTCTGCAAGATTTGCAATGCAGGCATTTGAAACTACCCTTAGGTAGTATTCTATCCGTAGTGTCCTGAGATTGGAATAAGCTTCTTGAAACATAATTGCCGATGGTTTTGGCTTTTTTAAAAACAAAGTAGGGACTTTCAAAATAAACACTACTAAAATACCCCAATGTTTTTTAAAGATATTTTTTATTTGCTGACTTTGCGAATTGTATTGTGTACTAAATATTGGGGTGTCCAGAAAGGAACTCCTCCCTGGTCAATGTGGAAAGAGTGCAGCTCACTCCCACTGGGATTGGAGCCCTTTCTTCATGTTACTAGTGTCTCCTCCAGAAGGTGCTTGAGATCAGCACTCCTCAGTCACTCGAGGAGGACTTTTTCCAAGTACAGTCTTTCTACTGACCGCTTGGTCATGAGTTTTCCCCTGCGTCGGGCGATCCTTTCTTTGTAGGCAGACTGTATGGCAACAGTCGCCAAGCGTTTACGCTAATAGCTTTCTCTTGCCATCTTTTCTATGGACTCCAATTTAACACTAAATATCCATTCCTTGTAACCCTCGCGCAGGTTTTGCAAAGCCTCTATATTAGCTTACTTTGGAATTCTGTCGGATGTCCGGAATCTATTTCTACTATCCTAGACTCGTGCCATTTCATGGTATCATTTAAAGAGCATTCAAGAATAGCTATTTGAGTTTTCAGCTCTTGAAGCTGTCCTTCTGCACTTCTTTTTCCACTCAATGTAGTTGCCAGTTCAGCTTCTTTGGAGTTGAGTTGCGATTCCACATCTCCCAATTGACTCAGAGCAAGGCTTAAATCATTTTTTTCCCTCTTTATTTCTGATCTGCAGCTGCCGGTGCTCCTCCCGGACTTTGTCCAGCTCCAGCCGGGCCATCTAAGCAATTTACGGTATTAATATTTAATGTGAAAGCATATAATATAAAAATGTACAGAATGAAAGATGTGGGAGAAAACCGTACTCCAAGTGCTGAATGGCACTTAAGGGAAAGGGGTGTAAAATGGAGGATGTGGATAGGGGAAGGCAGGGGGAGGGAAAGCAATGGTAGGGAAGTAGGTGAGGACCAACCTATAGGAGGCTACCCCGACGGAGTATAGCTACGCCCCCCGGCATAGCTACGCCCCCAAGCATTGCTGACACGAAAGCAAGGGGTTTAAATACTCCTCATTTTGGGGAGAACCACAGAGTCAATACAGCAGACAGCAGTTTTCCAGTCATATCGTGAACCTGTTTCCTTTGAGCCTGGACTGTCCCTTTGTTGAGTTGCCTTATGCATTTGGACTCTGTTTGGTTATCATACTCGTTTGAGCTGTACTTCCTATCTAGCACCTCTGTGATTTGAACGCTTGTTGATGGACACTTTTTGAGCTTATCCCTTTATTGAGCTAGTTGAGGTCATTTGTTTGGAGGCTAGGATCTAGGGAGAGGGGAAGTACCTGTGGTCTTTTAGACCGTAGGGAACGGGTCAGAAGAAGGGGTACATCCCCGGAACGTTGCCCCCCTCTACTTACCTATTGTTTTATCCTCAGCTTTTCTGTTTATCCCCCCTCTCCCCTTTCCCCCCCACCTACTTCCCTACCATTGCTTTCCCTCCCCCTGCCTTCCCTATCCACATCCTCCATTCTCCCACATCTTTCATTCTGTACATTTTTATATTATATGCTTTCACATTAAATATTCATTGCAGATTATGTTTTTTCGTGCTGGGAACTATTTTGTTTGTTTGTTTGTTTGTTTGTTTGTATGTATGTATGTCTGTCTTTATTTATATAGCACAATTAATGTTCATAGCGCTTCACAGTAGTAATACACGTGACACTCATATAAATATCAAATAATACAAATAACAGATAATGGGAATACTGCACCGACACACTTTATTCGAGCAAATACCCAGTATGTACCTGGCAGATACCTGGAATGCGCCACTCCTCACCTCTGACAAGCCCCGTTGCGTTTGCCTTCCCAGCCTGGGTTCATGCCTGGCTGATGGGCGGCTGATCTGTTAAATGATAATGATTAGGATTTAATAGGCTGCAATGCTTCGCGTGTCTACCAGATGGCATAAATTCATGAATTGTAATGCAGTATATATATATATACTGTGCAGTATTGCAGCCAGCGGGAATAAAATGCTTCAATCCCTGCCTGGAAAATAACCCAATATACTCGGGCAGAAAACAGTCACAAACCTCAATACACCCGGGTATACCCGAATTCGTGGTACTAGCCGAGCTCGAATAAAGTGTGTCGCCAGTGTAAGTGCTTCAGACAGTTAGGAAAAGGAGTCCCTGCTCCGAAGAGCTTACAATCTAATTGGTAGGAGGAACATACATATACAGTAGGAGGTCATACTGATAAGTGCGTGTGGGTAACCGGTGCATCAGAAGTTGAAAAGTCCCATTAATAGATGTTGAAATCTCCACTAGGACCACTCCAATAACCACTCTATACAATATAACTTCCCTAAAAGGATGGGGGACTAGAACCTAGTGCTCGCTTGCACATATACACAGTACATAGATTATCCCATACAGTGTTGAATAAGTGCATGGAGACCCACAGGAATGACTCACTGTTTGCTTCCACGATCCATAGTGCAGTCCTGTTGCGGTAATTCAATGGCGTGCAATCCACCAGGCAGGATAAGCAGGATACAAGTGAAAAAAGGCAGTGCACTGCCTAAAAAAGCAGGAAGAGGCTCACAGGTGCATAAAAAGGAGTTTATTCCATAACTGGATCAAACATGACCCCTAAGAGCAACGGCAGGCAACACACCTACGCGTTTCGGGCCGTGTGCCCTTTATAAAGTTCCAAATTTAATAGAATATAACAAATAAAAAGTCACTTACACCTAAAAAGGTCCAAAAAACTTCTGATGGGCGGAGCAGACCTCTGAGGCCACCGTGGTGAAGGTGGAGTTGCGTTCCAGGATGTGCGTGTCGAGCACTGCCCGGACGCTGAAGTGGTTTGCGCCTGTACAGAACGAGCGCCACAGACTTTACCACAGCCAGCAAGATTTTTTTTTTAGGTGTAAGTGACTTTTATTTGTTATATTCTATTAAATTTGGAACTTTATTCTCTATCTCTACCTGTGTTTGATATACACTCTGGGGAGAATTTCTATTTGGGACCGGATTACAAGGGGCCATACCCAGCTGAGGACTGTATTCTTCACATCAATACAAGCAAAGGATCGTCCTATGTGCCTGTACTCACACAGGCCCGTTTGAGTACTTTTTTTGTGTATATATTCTCTATCCCCAACCCGTCTTTCTACTTGGGGTCCACCCCATGTATTGCATTTACTGTGGTTCTATTTGAACACTTATGCTGTACTGAGGTGGTGAGGGCGTCTGGCTATAATACTAGCTGGTCTGCCCTCTGATCCCTTGGTAATTTTATTCATTTTTATCCAACACTCATGATGTCCACTCTCTTTATTTATAAACAACTTAGGGTGAGCTGCTACTCGCATCAGGTGAGAAGAAGCCACACTGAGTGATTGACTTTGACGCCGACCTTCATCCAAATAAGGAAGGAATCAATCAGGGGTGCCCGTGCTGACAGTAGCCCGTGGAGGAACCATACGGGATAAGGAGCGATGAGCCTATCAGCCTATTATCAGGAGATAAAGAACCAACTGATGTATCAGTACGCACATAAGCCTGTGTGAGTATACATGTCATATTTTTTATTCTCTCACCCACTCATTCCTAAGTAAGCTGCACAACCTTAAGTACATTGACTGTGGTTCAGTAGAACCCTTGTGCACTAAGGTGGTGCTAGGTAAGTCTGGCTACATAACTAACCAGTCCCATTAATCATTTTCTCCTGTGTCTCTTTTTAACCTACATTTTTACTATTACACAACAGAGCCTCTTAAGTGTCCTCCTTCCTCTCAATATTAATTGTAACTGGATACTGTCTCTTTTCAATACATTTATCTGATACATTTTGTTTCTGTACTTGTCCCACACCTGATGCAGAACCTTGTGAGGTTCAAAAGTTGCAATTTATCAACTATCTGATGGTTCCATGAACATTACCATACTACCTACATGGCAATAAGAACCAAGATGGCTACCCACCCTTCTTTTTCGATTATGTTAAGGTGTGATCCTCAGACACTTCCAGAAACAAGAGTTGCGACGCACACAGCAGTTGCAGAATGCTGTGGTCAAGCTGTTTACCTGGCAAATCTGTTTCAAGATTGGCTTTTGACATTTAAATCCTGACATAATCAGAGTCCCAGCTATCTGAGACAGCTCCATGTTCCCTATAATCTCACTCACTCACTCACTCTGATCTGCAGGCATAGAGATGCTAACAGTTCCCAGAATCTCCTTGACTTCCTTTGGAGCCTGAGCTTTTAGCCACGCTGCTCTTTGAAGCTCCTTGCCTCGTACAGTTGAGAGGCCCCCTCTAGAAATCTTTTAAAACAGGCTCAAGAGTTACCTGCCTACTCATGCATTTGATTAATGAACCACAACATGTCCGACATCTAATACACATGAATTAGCTATTATTGCACCCGTTAACACAATACATTGTGTCAACGCTGGCACATTATTTAACAGTAGTTCAATTGAATACAATGGTTAAATAGCTAATACACATTATTTAATGTGTTATTTTGTGCATTAGCGGTTGAAATAATGTCTGCTACATCTGTACTTCTTTTTCCATTATGTATTCTGTTCATCCTAATGCTTTATCTTGTGTTTGGTTTCTTTATTTAGCCTTAAATAAAAAGAAGTTGTAATTGTGAAGTGCTTTGAGTCCCATTGGGAGAAAGGCACTATATAAAGTTATTATTATTATTATAATAAAGTCATGTTGTCAGGAGGTGACACCAGGGAGGTCACAAGATGTCAGGAAGTATTTTTTTTTATGAGGACATAGGTAAGAGTGGTAACAAAAAAGAAAAAGATGTGAACAGCCCGCCAGGCTAAAATAGTGGATGAAAAACCCTGCATAAAAATGACCCATTGCATGAAAAGGAAATAGCCTGTTGGAAGTGTTAAGAGAAACAAATACCATTCTACATCTCTCTCAAATTATGTGTCCCTTTCTGTTATTTCTTTCCACCCCTTTTGTTTTATATCAAAAATATTTGCCAAGTTTGTGGTGGAGTAAACATTAATGTCTATTAGAATTGTGTGGAATGATCTATTCAAAGTTTTAAACAGCACAGTTTTCGGCAGCATGGCAAGAAAAAGCAATGATATCTCATAAATAAGCTGAAACAGCTATTTTGTAGCTTTATAAAAGAGGAGTGTTTTTGCATTTATTTTGGCTTTGTATAAACTCCCTTATTAAATGAGGTCATAACACTCAATAGCCAATGGCCTATATCTACTAGGTCCAGGGTGGGCAACCCTGTCGCCATTCGCCACATGTGGCGAATTGGCAGTCAAACTGTGGTGAATTGAGTAACTTAGTTTTTTCCCAAGCGCGAGTCCCCCCCCCCCTCTGGCATGCGCGAGCACCCCCCGGCATGTGCGAGCACTCCCCCGGCATGCGCGAGCACTCCCCCGGCATGCGCGAGCACGCCGCAGTTTGTGAATGAAGCAGGGGCCGAGCAGCAGTCAGAGGACACCTGTGGTGGAGCATGTAGTGAGCGCGCGCCTGAGCACTCCATGTACCCCCAACCCGGAAGTGTTCCTTGTCTGCACTGATATACTTGATTCTCCACTGCGGCGCCACGCTCCTCTGATTCCTGGCTCCCTTCTGGCTGTCCTCCTCCTGCTTCACTAATAGCTGGTTGCCCTGCTTCAAGTTTACAGCAAAGGTGTGCATTTTAAACTGTTCTGCAACAGTGCACTGATTTGTATTTTTGCATTTAGGTGTATTAATTCTCTTTCTAATGAATGAACATATAACCTGCTTGACTCACAATGTGTGTGTGTGTGACTGGGTGTGTGTGTGACTGGGTGTGTGTGACTGGGTGGGTGTGTGTGACTGGGTGTGTGTGTGACTGGGTGTGTGTGTGTGACTGGGTGTGTGTGTGTGACTGGGTGTGTGTGTGTGTGTGTGTGTGTGTGTGTGTGTGTGTGAGTGGGTGGATGTGTGTGTGTGAGTGGGTGGATGTGTGTGTGTGACTGGGTGTGTGTGTGTGTGTGTGTGTGTGTGTGACTGTGTGTGTGTGTGTGTGTGACTGGGTGGGTGTGTGTGACTGGGTGGGTGTGTGGGTGTGTGACTGGGTGTGTGGGTGTGTGTGTGTGTGACTGGGTGTGTGGGTGTGACTGGGTGGGTGTGTGGGTGGGTGTGTGTGACTGGGTGGGTGTGTGGGTGGGTGTGACTGGGTGGGTGTGTGGGTGTGTGGGTGGGTGGGTGGGGGTGTGGGTGGGGGTGTGGGTGGGGGTGTGTGTGTGTGACTGGGTGGGTGTGTGGGTGGGTGTGACTGGGTGGGTGTGACTGGGTAAGTGTGTGGGTGTGTGGGTGTGTGTGTGTGTGGGTGTATGGGTGTGTGTGTGTGGGTGGGTGGGGGTGTGTGTGGGTGGGTGTGTGTGTGGGTGGGTGTGTGTGGGTGTGTGTGTGGGTGTGTGTTGTGTGACTGGCTGTGTGTGGGTGTGTGTGCGTGTGGCTGGCTGTGTGTGTGTGTGTGGCTGGCTGGCTGGGTGTGTGTGTGTGGCTGGCTGGGTGTGTGTGTGTGTGTGGCTGGCTGTGTGTGTGTGTGTGTGGCTGGCTGGGTGTGTGTGGCTGGCTGGGTGTGTGTGACTGGCTGGGTGTGTGTGACTGGCTTGGTGTGTGTGACTGGCTGGGTGTGTGTGACTGGCTGGGTGTGTGTGACTGGCTGGGTGTGTGTGACTGGCTGGGTGTGTGTGACTGGCTGGATGTGTGTGACTGGCTGGGTGTGTGTGACTGGCTGGGTGTGTGTGACTGGCTGGGTGTGTGTGACTGGCTGGGTGTGTGGCTTGGTGTGGCTGGCTGGGTGTGTGTGTGTGGCTGCGTGCAGGCAGCTGGCAATGGCTGCTTGTATCTTTGTTTTGTACCCAGTCACGTCCTGGCTGTGCCCCTGGTCATGGATTTTGGAGGGAATGAGATGATGGGTGGTGAAATGAGATGATGAGGGGGGGGGAGAGACTGAGAATATATAAATAACATACCATCCCACCGACTGTGTGTGTGTCTGGCTGTGTGTGTGTGGCTGTGTGTGTTTTCATCATTTGCGTCTGACGCAGTTGTAAACGGAGTAGTCAAAGTGTTCATGTTTTCAATAAACTTGTTCAAACAATGTGTGTTTTAAATTTTCGCATGCGCAACATAATACCTCAATTCTTACATGGTGTGGCTATTTTCACTTCTAATTCGCCACACCTGTGGCTAAATTGAAAAATAGGTTGCCCACCCCGGTACTAGGTGGTTCTATTCCATAAGAGACCTTTCAGCATCGGAAGACACTTTACAGCATAGTCAAGTGATTTGGCTGTATGGTGTCCTCAATCTGCAGAAGATGTGTCTTTTGCAATAGCACTGCTTAATAAATATGGGCACATGTGTATGTAACTGAATATTTCACAATATTAAGAAATCTAACTTTGATGTGCTTACAATTTAACAGTTGTATTGTAACCAAAGATAACATTTTAAATTAATCACATAGATAAACAAATAAAGACTCAAACATATGAGTGAAGAACAGGACCTAATGCACAGCAGTAGTTCAGTAACAGTTTAGAAATGGGCAAATACTTATTTTACCTATAGAGCTTTTGCTCTACTCACAAGCTGTACCTGCTAATGAAGATAGGATCAAGACGATCCTATCTTCATTCGCAGGTACAGCTTCAGAAGGGAAATCATATATGCAAAAGTAAAAGTCTGTACATGGTATTTACTATATGTTCTATAAGAATGTGTCTATGGACAATAGGTACAATACATTTAGTTAGGTTAAAATGAAATATCACAACAGTCAACATTTAATATCCGCATATTTGGATGAGGTTGTGACATTGCAAAACATTTATATTTTTCAAATGGAAGGTTTTGATTTATACTAGTTAGTTGACTCCAAAAAGTAACTTATGGGGAACTGTCTTTTTTTTTTTAGTATTACAATATTGCTAAATCCAGATGAAAATATCGGAAAAACTTACTAAATAAAAAAATCGCTTCAGAGTTTCACATAATGTTCTTAGTAAAACTTTTAAATTAGATCAAATATGACTTCATTAATAATTGTGTATAATACAGACTGTTCAGAACAGAAAGTTTCATAGTTCTGGTTAAACGATGTTCGGCAAAGACTTATAATGGCAATAAATGAATCCACTGCACAATAAATTGAGGTGTTAAACATGATTGATGAGAAATAGCATTAAAGGCTTATTTTCAAAGTCGTTAGGTTTTCTATTTATCATTCAATAGACAAAGTACATTTTAAGTGTCAATTTAACAGACAATATAACATTGTAAAATGTCCTTAAATCAACCAGAATTACATAATGGACCTCAAAAGTAATGATTTTAGAAAATAAAATTGTGTAGTTAAAAAAAAGTTGCCTCCTTTTCAATGAATCTTATCACAATTGTATGTGGTTCATACATGTTATGAAAACTAATCCCTGAAGTGGCGGGATCGGTCAAAATCTTACATTGACTTGAATAGGTTTATTTGGCTGCTTCTGGACTTCTTGAATAAGCCCCTAAGTAACATTCCTTTCTGGTGCTTATACTGTACAAAACAATAAAACATTCTTTAACTTTACCAGCCTGGGGCTCTAACTTTTTTGACTAAAGATTTGTTGAGGATTAAATGTTTGGTTATTTAAGAAATGTTAAGATTTACATTTCTTTGATAAGTAATAAAATATGCACAGCCCTTTCAATGAAATCCCTCAATATAATATCTACAAATAAATTATTCTAATTCAGTTAGAATGGCTAAAACTCTGCTGTATTCTAATGCAGTATGTCATAGGATTTGTATACATGCACCAATCATTTAGTTCTGGCTCAGCACCTATTAATAAGAATTGTTTTCTTATATGGTGCTAGAGGTGTACTGAGAACAGTACATCAAATTTTAAAAGCACAATGCCCTGTAGAGCGTACTCTAATTTTGGTGCTTGAGGCACATGGAGAGACCTGGTGAAGGAGCCGACACCAGGATTTGACCCAGGCTCCCCTCCTTCAAAGTCAGTGTCACCATTTTCATAGTCCAAACCTTTACTCATTGAGCGACAACTTCAGCAAAGACGTTCAGTTATTGTACCACTGCATTATTTAGCAAACACGGAAAGAAAAATATTAATATTTTAAGGAAAGCAACCGGAACATATTTGTATCAGGAAAGCAAGCACAATATTTTAAGTTTGTATAATTTCTGTTGTAGTTAAATATATATGAATTATTTAGTCCTCATAAAAAAAATACTTTCTGACATCTTGCGACCATGGTACAATGCTGGCCAACTTTTAAGTCAGATTAAATAATAATAATAAGATTAAATAATAATTTAGGAGGTCCATTTACTCTATAGTGATTTACATTAATTCTGTATTCTGCCTTTGGATTTTTGTGGCCCAATAGCATGATTTAGCATTAGATTGTAGTTTCCACACTCTTCGTCATTCCTCTAACCTACTCAAATAATTATTTTGTTTACCCCCCTCTCGCCCCCCCACGGGTGTCAACCATGGTACAGATCTTTGTGTTATCTGCAAAAGGCATACTCTCCTTTTCAGACCATCTGTAAAGTAACTAATAAATATACCAAAGAGAACTGGTTCAAGTACAGAGACCTGACGTACTCCACTGGTCATCTTCTGGCCCCCTCATCTGAATGTACTTGATTTACCACAATAATGGCTTCTATCCTTAAACCAGAAGACATATGACATAAGAATGTCTTATCCATTCAATCGTCAAAAACGATCTCAAGCCTGGTCACTTTTCCATCAGTGTTCTATGTGGGGCAGTGTCAAAGGCCTTACTAAAATATAGGTAAGATACACCTACTGCTGCAACCTGATCTACAGTATTACATTAGTCACTGAGTAAAATAAAACAAATCCGATTTATTTGTCAGGACTTCACCCCAGTAAATCCTCATTGCCTGGGATTTGGTAAGTTGCTGCATTTTAAATACTCAATAACTCTTTCAGCAGTGTTTCCATTAATTTCCCCACTACTGACATTAATCACTGGTCGGTAGTTACCAGCCTCTTCCTTACTTTCACGTTTGAGAAGTGGGACTTTGTTTGCTCTGCTCCATCTGAAACTACACATGAATAGCTTAATAGTTTTGTTAATGGTGTCAACACCCCCATAGCTCTTTATATCCTTGGATGTATTCCATCTGGACATATTAATTTTGAAGATTCCATTAAGGCTTTCTCATATGTAAATGTACTTGTGTTGATCTACTTCCCATTTATATTCTTGTTCCTCAACTACTATACGGTCTCTCCTTTACCTTTGCTGTGGAGACAGAGCAAAAATTAAGGTTGTTTGCTATACCTTTGTCTCCTTCTTCAATACCCCACTCTTCTGTCTTAAGTCTTACTATTCTTCCTTCAGTTTTTCTCCTTTCCTCTACACTATATACCTAAAAATGTTGTACCCCCTTTCTAGAGTAACTTGTCTATTTTCTCTTCTGTTTAGGTCTTTGCACATCCAATTAGTTGCATACCCTCAATATGCCTAACCTGATATAGTCCTCCATTTTTCTTCTGAATGCCCATAATTCCTAAAATCTGCCTTTTTTCCTTTAGAATACTTGTCATTTAGAACTCTATTGGCTTTAGTTTCCTTGTGCTTTTGACGACACAAAGGTCTGTTGCTTTTGCATCCGTTCGTTTATTCCTCTGGTCTTGCACTTCATTAAAATACTGTACCTGCCCTCTGACAAAGAATACATTACATTTTTTCCCATCTCTGCCCCCCTAAAATATAAAGCCTTAGTCTGTGACCCAGCCTCTGATTTTACACTAAACCATACTGATTGATCATCAGTGGAACCTACGTTCTGCACCACAATAACATATTATACTCTGTCCCCATTTGTAATTAAGTCCAGATCCACAAAGCTCTGTGAAATGAATTAACACCATGTTATGCCCTTAGGTGTATCTTCAAAACTCAATGTTATGACAAGTTTTCAGCCTGAAAGAGCATTGCGTTAGTAAAAGTATAACGGATGTTAGTCCTAATGGAATGCAAGAGAGGCGTTCACCCTAACGATGCCTATCCACAAAGGTCTGTTAAAACTAGCAGAGAGTGATTCAAATTACTTCAATTAGCATATTTCCAAGGTATCTCAGGTGTGTTCACATGTATCTCTCAATGTATTGTTTAAAGGAGTGGTTGAGGAGGTATACATCTTGTTGTTTTAGCATATAATTAGCTTTGTGGATATGCATTAACCTCAGGGAAAATGGCCCTAAGTCTAGTTGTGTTTCCTTGCGAGTGAGCTCCCTAACCAATTGCAGGAATGCCACCTGCAAGAATGACCCTGTTTCTGGATGAACCTGCAACAAAGATATGCTAGTGCACATCTGGAGTATTGAAGTCAACCAACTGGCCTAAGAACCAGGCAGCCCACACACCAAACATAGATGCACGATACACGCACCCTACACACATATGCACACCAAAAAATAAGTAAGGTCCTTACACATGCAAACGCACAATAAACAAACACCAGATATACATATGTACACACATCAGAAACTCATAACATACACGATAACACACATCAGATGCATGCAGCATGCATGATCAAACACAATATAAACACATGCACAGAACATATAAGCACAATATACAGTACATACAGAAGTAACACACTTTATTGCACCCACTGGCAATACATGCGTTGTACTATATATACATACACACACACAAGTGTGTTGAAACAGCTGTCTATGAGGGGTTTGACTGGCTTTGCATCTAATCCCATGCTTTGCTTAAAAGCTGTGTGAACGGCAAGCATTATCTTATAAGGGTTCCATGTAAAATGGATTTCAGGCAAAAGGTGACACAGTCTGCCCATTTGCATGTCATTTCCCTCAATCCCTTGCTGCAGTGGTAGCACTGTATTATGGTGATAATGGTGAAAGATAGGGTTGCAGACCTGTCTAAGACTTGCGTGTACTGACTGATATGTGTGGTTGATTTCAAGTGCTGGTTGGTTAAAGTGTGTGCAGTTAGAACCAGAAGGAAAGGGAACTACTGGGTATACTAGCAGGGGTGGCTGTTTTTTGGGAGTGTGCAGTGGGTTAATCTATTTTTAAAGTGTGCTGTAATTTGAAGCCTGTAACTTTTTTTCCCCCTATCTCCTGCCTGAGGCAGAGTGGGTGTGGTTGGTTAATTGGCTGGCCTAACACACCTGCAGTGGGTGGGGTTAGTTAATTGATAACCTAACACACCTGGTGGGTGTCCCTATTTAAACAGAGGCATCTAACGAATCCTGAGCTTGCGTGTACTGATTGATCTGTGTGGTTGATTTGAAGTGCTGGTTGGTTAAAGTGTGTGCAGTTAGAACCAGAAGCAGTTTCAACAAGGAAGCGGCTAAACAAGGTATAGTTATTGAAGTACAGTTTACTGTTAGTACTTCTAAACTTCATAGTTGATAGAATGAGCAGGATTGAAAATGCCACTCAATGCTCATCTTGCCACATGTATGTGCACTTGGAGCAGCTGTTCCAAGGAGCATACCGCTGTGAAAAGTGTGAGCGGGTGGTCTCTTTAGAGTCAGAGATTGCTGATCTGAAGAGGCAACTTGCAATATTGAGGGACATTGGCAATCTTGAAAGGGAATTAGAGCTCACTGAGCAGGCCCTTGCATCGATTAGTGGTGCAGATAGTGGCGCTGTTAGTGAGGAG
This sequence comes from Ascaphus truei, assembly GCF_040206685.1. Classification (NCBI taxonomy): domain Eukaryota; kingdom Metazoa; phylum Chordata; class Amphibia; order Anura; family Ascaphidae; genus Ascaphus; species Ascaphus truei. The sequence goes on from NC_134487.1 coordinate 113,610,363, forward strand.
CAGCTAGGTAGCTTGGTTGCTGTTAGCGAGGAGCAGGTAGGTTGCTGGGTGACAGTTAGAAGGGGAAGCAGGGGCAATAAGGAGAGGCAGGTCGTTTCTGAGCTGACACATCCCAATAGATTTGCCATGTTGAGTGAAGATATTGGGAATGTTGGGGCAGAAATGGCAAGGTTGGGGGAGACTAATTCCTCTAGCAGCTAGGGGAATAGTTCCTCCAGCACAGTGGGGACTCAGGATGCTCAGATACAAAGAAAGATTGTGGTGGTAGGGGACGCCATTATTAGGAAGGTAGATAGGGCAATCTGTTGCCAGGACCGCATGAACCGAACAGTTTGTTGTCTCCCGGGTGCTCGGGTTCGGCACATTGCGGATCGGGTAGACAGATTGTTGGGGGGGGGCTGGGATTGACCCGGCGGTCTTGGTACACGTTGGCACCAATGACAAAGTTAGAGAAAGATGGAGGGTCCTAAAAAATGATTACAGGGATCTAGGCCAAAAGCTTAAGGCAAGGACCTCCAAGGTAGTATTTTCTGAAATACTACCAGTGCCATGCACTACCGCAGGGAGACAGTCAGAGATCAGGGAGGTTAATGCATGGCTAAGAAAGTGGTGCAGGAAGGAGGGGTTTGGGTTTTTAGAGCACTGGGACTCCTTTTCTGAGAGGTGACATCTATATTCTAGGGACGAATTGCACCTCAATGAAGAGGGATCTTCTGTGCTAGGAGGGAGAATGCTAAAAAGGTTGGAGATTTTAAACTAGGATGGAGGGGGGAGGGAAATGAAACAGATAATGAACTAAATGAAATAGATGAGGATACAAGGTGGTATGGAGGTAGAATGGGGGCAAGTGCAAGTTTGACAAGCAGTGAGATACCCATAGTAAATACAGATAATACTAGAAAACTTCTAAAGACTAAACCAAGTGGGAGCAGAAAGGAAGGAGCAGATAAGATAATAGTACAGGCTGAAAAAAAACTGAAATGCATGCTTGCTAATGCAAGAAGCCTGACAGATAAAATGGGGGAGCTTCAATTAAAAGCTGCAAGGGAGCAGTATGATATCATAGGCATTACTGAAACATGGTGGGATGAAACTCATGACTGGACAGTTAATTTAGAGGGTTATTCTCTTTTTCGGAAGGATCGAACAAATAGAAGGGGAGGTGGAGTATGTTTATATGTTAAATCGGATCTAAAACCTATTATAAGGGATGATGTCTATGAAGGGAATGATGAAAATGTAGAGACTTTGTGGATAGAAATTAGCAGTGGAGGTAAAAGTATAAAGAAAATGTTTGTGGGAATATGCTATAAACCACCAAATATCTGTGAGATTGAGGAAGCTAAAATACTTTTGCAAATGGAGAAGGCATCAAAACTTGGTCATGTTTGCATAATGGGGGATTTTAATTATCCAGACATAAACTGGGTGTCACGAGAGCTTGCGACAGGCTGTAATTTACACCAAAACTATATATAAATATATATATACCTGGGTTTGAACTGGGACGAGACTTAAGATATGATAAATATAATTTATTCCTTGATAAAGGTGAACACAGCAAATATGTACAAATAACAAGCAAAATATAGACACTTACGTAAAAGGGAAATGATGAAGCAGTCACAGCTGGACTGGCAGTTCATACAGCACTCTTCATAGTCATAAAGACACCCAAAAGCATGAAAAGACCTCGGGCAGGAAGACAGTGCATAGCGTTTCTCTCAGCAATCAGGAAACCATTCAGGTGGTATCAGGTTACCATATCAGCAAACGAAAACGAATGAAGACTTTGCATGAAGACCAAAAATGAAGACAAAGGATAGATGGGAAACAGCAGGTTATAAACCCTTTGTCCCTCTATCTGTAACATTAAGAACCTGGGATTGGTTTGCAATTATCTCCAGCCAATCTTTGATGGGGGAACACATTTTAGGACAGGCCCCCCTGCTAGCTGGCACATGTGCAGTAGAACTCTGGGGTCTCCTTTCTGAGGCCCCACATGTGCAAATGGAATGCCAGGCCAGCTACCCCTCCGGATCTTGGACAAGATAACCTGTGTTGGACAGTGATAAGTGCGACACTTAAAAACTGCTATGGTATGCGCCTCCCCCATACTCACAGACAGGGAGGGTGATAAAACCTTTTGAACCAAACTTAAGTTCTAGCCATTGGGACTCTAGGGCCATCTGTCATCCTGATAGCTTCAGAGACATTCCTTTGCTTTGTCCATACCTGGAGACACAGTATTAACGGACTATTAACCCTTGTGCTCCCGGATGGATTCTAGTGTGTGGGTGCAGAAACTGAGGTACAATAACAGAGGGCAACAGGAAAATACACATTTACAGGTTATAACAGGGGTGAAATCACATTTCTGGACCTCAGTCCAGTTAACCCCTCGTCTCCCTGGTGGGGTCAGGGGTGGCCAAATGGGGTGCAACCCCTTTAATCCCGGGCCAAATCCCCTCCATCGTCACACTGGGGCAATGAGATTAGCGTTACAACAAAAGGGAACAGGTTTTTGGGGGTGCTTAAAGACAATTATATGACCCAAATTATTGAGGAACCAACCAGGAGAGGAGCAGTTCTGGATTTGGTCATATCAAACAATGTAGAAGTAATAACAAATATTCAAGTCCTGGAACATTTGGGTATCAGTGATCATAACACGGTCTCATTTGAAATAAATTATCAAAAAACAGATTACTTGGGTTCAACAAAGACCTTCAACTTTGGAAAGGCAGATATTAATAAACTGAGGTCTAATCTAGTAGTAATACAATGGGATGATGTTTTTGCAGGGAAAAATGTAGAAGATAAATGGGCAGTCTTTAAAACATTGTTAGAATAGCACACTTATCAGTGTATACCCTTGGGTAATAAGTATAAACGAAATAAGTCAAAAACAATGTGGCTAAATAAACAGGTAGGGGAGGAAATGAACAAGAAGAGGAAGGCGTTTAGATTCTTTAAGTCAGAAGGAACAGAGACATTGTATCAGAATTATAAGGAATGTAACAAAAATTGCAAAAGGGCAATCAAATTAGCAAAAATGGATAATGAAAAAAGGATTGCAATAGAAAGTAAGGTCAACCCTAAAATGTTCTTTAAGTACCTTAATAACAAAAAAATGAGAAAAGAAAATATAGGACCATTTCAGTGTGAGATGGGTAGGCAGATTATTAGAGATAAGGAAAAAGCTGAGGTATTAAACAAATTCTTTGCCTCTGTGTTTACCAGGGAAGAATCAAGTTCAATAGTAGTGCCGCAGGAGGAAGCCACAACCTCCATATTAATAAACAATTGGTTAACTGAGGAAGAAATTCATAAGCGACTTGAAAAAAATAAAGTTAATAAGGCACCTGGCCCCGATGGCATACATCCAAGAGTTCTCAAGGAGTCAAGCTCAGTAATAGCAAAACCATTATATTTAATATTCAAGGACTCCATTTCCACAGGCTCAGTACCACAAGATTGGCGTAAAGCAGATGTGGTGCCTATATTTAAAAAGGGAGCTAGATCACAACCGGGAAATTACAGACCTGTAAGCCTGACTTCAATAGTAGGGAAACTACTTGAAGGTTTAATACGGGATAATATTCAGGAATACCTAATGGAAAACAAAATTATTAGTAATAGTCAGTATGGATTTATGAAGGATAGATCTTACCAAACTAACCTTATTTGTTTCTTTGAGGAGGTAAGTAGGAATTTAGACCAGGGTAATGCAGTTGATGTGGTCTTCTTTGATTTTGCAAAGGCTTTTGATACGGTTTCACACAAGAGGTTAGTGTACAAAATAAAGAACGTTGGACTCAGTAATAATATATGCACCTGTATTGAGAATTGGTTAAAGGACAGACAACAGAGGGTTGTCATAAATGGAACTTTTTCAGGTTGGGCTAAAGTCGTGAGTGGAGTACCTCAGGGATCGGTACTGGGACCCCTGCTTTTTAACTTGTTTATTAATGACCTTGAGTTTGGGATCGAGAGCAAAGTCTCCATCTTTGCTGATGATACTAAATTGTGTAAGGTAAAAGAATCAGAGTATGTAATTTCTCTTCAGAAGGACTTGGAGAGACTGGAAAAGTGGGCAGGTAAATGGCAGATGAGGTTTAATACAGATAAATGTAAGGTTATGCATTTGGGATACAAGAATAAAAAGGTGACTTACAAATTAAATGGAGATATATTGGGGGAATCCTTGATGGAGAAGGATTTAGGAGTGCTTGTAGACAGCAGGCTTAGCAATAGTGCCCAATGTCATGCAGTAGCTGCAAAGGCAAACAAGATCTTATCTTGCATCAAACAGGCAATGGATGGAAGGGAAGTAAACATAATTATGCCCCTTTACAAAGCATTAGTAAGACCACACCTTGAATATGGAGTACAGTTTTGGGCACTAATCCTAAGAAAAGACATAATGGAACTAGAGAGAGTGCAGAGAAGAGCCACCAAATGAATAAAGGGGATGGACATTTTAACTTATGAGGAGAGGCTAGCTAAATTAGATTTATTTACATTAGAAAAGAGGCGTCTAAGAGGGGATATGATAACTATATACAAATATATTCAGGGACAATACAAGGAGCTTTCAAAAGAACTATTCTTCCCAGGGGCAGTACAAAGGACTCGGGGCCATCCCTTAAGGTTGGAGGAAAGGAAATTTCACCAGCAACAAAGGAAAGGGTTATTTACAGTAAGGGCAGTTAAAATGTGGAATTCATTACCCATGGAGATACAATAGATTTGTTCAAAAAAAGGTTGGACATCTTTTTAGATGGGATAGGTATACAGGGATATACCAAATAAGTATACATGGGAAGGATGTTGATCCAGGGAATAATCCGATTGCCAATTCTTGGAGTCAGGAAGGAATTAATTTTTCCCCTTAGTGGGGTTTTTTGTTTGCCTTCCTCTGGATCAATAAGTATAGATATAGGATAAAGTATCTGTTGTCTAAATTTAGCATAGGTTAAACTTGATGGACAGAAGTCTTTTTTCAACCTCATCTACTATGTAACTATTTAAACTATGTAAGACATGTGAATGTGCGCACAAGTGATATTCTTTATTGGCTATTAGCTAATGGTGGAGGTTTTTTGTAGCCTTTTTCACCCACCATAACTTAAATAATGTGTATGGATATATATATATATATATATATATATATATATATATATATATATATATATATATATACACATATATACACATATATACACACACACACACACCAAAGGATTAGAAGCCCCAAAATGACAAGTGATAACTTTGAAATAAAAACAAATTATATCAAAAATAAAACAGGTAAAGTAGTGAATCATAAAAAATAAAAAGATGATACTAATCCACTAATCAGAATGTCCAGTCAGTTGTTGTCGCTTGAATGGGTGTGTGGCAGCTTTCAGCATAAGAACCAGTTCTACAAAAATCTATTAAACAGAAGGAGAAAGCGCACAACCCATAGCGTAAGAACGTATAAAAATTTTAATAAAAATATATAGGGAGGGAAACAAGCTCACTCACAAACATAAAATGTAATTAGGTATGTATGATAATAATATCACCACCATGGGAAAAGCACGGCAAGATCTCCTGCAGCGTCAGATTCAGCAAAGGCCGCCCGCTCGTGTCCCACGGTCTCAGACCTCATGGATGGTGTTGACTCCTAAGTATACAGGTTTCAACACCATCCATGAGGTCTGAGACCGTGGGACACGAGTGGGCGGCGTTTGCTACATCTGATGCTGCAGGAGATCTTGCCGTGCTGCTCCCGTGGTGGTGATATTATTATTTGCCAACAGGTGCACCACCAGACATCACACTGTAATGGGGACTGGTTAGACCACAGGGGCCAATATGAGATTGGGTGGGTCAGGCCAGTCCAGAAAATCTGTTACATTTGGAGGTGCTGCTGAGATAAGTAGACCTGTCAACAGGACAGGCTTTAGCTAGGTCACTTGGAAACAGGGAGAAGTGTCTGCTGCCACTTTGTGCTGCGTTGGGACGGACCTAGGGGTAGTGAGGGGGCTGATGGAGTTTGTCAGTTTGCAGGGACGACCTAGGGGCCTGAAAGGAGTGAGGGGTTTGGAGCCGGGCTATAGCTGTCCTAGTCACCTTGAGGCAGTGCTAGTTGGTAGGATGCCTAAAGGGATAGCCTGTTAACGTGGTCAGGAATCCTGGAGAGGGTCTGCGCTAGGCTGACCAAGATAGGTAGACGCCCAAGTACTGCATGGAAGCCCCAGAGTACTCTAGCCCATTCCAGACCACTCACCGAAGGGAGCACAGACTGGGAGGAAGGAGTCACAGCAGACACTGAAAGAGTGAGCCTAGCCTGAGGTAGTGCAACATGAGTCCAGCCTACATTAGGTACACAAGCAGGTGCATCGGGGCAAATCTTTATTGTACCGGTGTGGTGGCTGCCCCGCAGAGAGGAGCCCCATGTACAATACTGTTAAGTACAGCGAGAAAATGGCGACCGCAAGAATGGAGGATCCGCGCGGTGCAGATAGTACAAAATGGCGGACGGAGGCTAATGGAGAGAGCGCACATGGTGTGTGTGTGGGTAAAGAGGACATGGGACAATTGATGAAGCGGTACTTCAGTCTTCGTCAGGAAGACGGAGAGGATCTACCTGGGTTCCTCCTGCGGATTGGAGCCGTCTTACAGGAGATGCGAAAGGGGGATCGTATTAAGGCCACTGAGGTGGAGGTGTACTTTTGTGATCAAATTCTGAGAGGAGCGATACCTGACCATCCTGTTGTGGCTAAGATGCGGTGCTCCTGGATGCGGGGTGACCCCCTGTACTTAGGGAGGCTATTGGATGAAGCCCCAGAGTACTCTAGCCCATTCCAGACCACTCACCGAAGGGAGCACAACTTATATTGACAGATTTATTATAAATCATTCTTCCTGGCACTGCACAGGTTATTAAGAATTTATATTAGTGTAGGGACCCTTGAAACGTGGTCTGCCGTGAAGTTTGGCTCAAGGGCTTACAACAATTTGGCCAAAATGTTAAACTAAAAGACCATTTTATTTATTAGTTATTTATACATGTATATTTAGGCACTGTACCGTATATAAGTTTTTCTGGATGTGCACTGAGCTTTGTCTGTGTTTTATGTTATGTCTCTGGTTTTAAATATATATTGCCATGCTCAGTAGCACTCCTCTGTGAAACTTATATGCTTATATATATGTTGTGGGTATTTTGGGGGTTCAATTTGAGCTTGTAGGTGTTCTGTATGTTTTATAATTCTTGTGCAGCTAGTCTTGGCTGTTTTGGAGGGTGGCAACCTCCTATCCAATTGAAGCTCACTCCCTCCCACATTTAAATGGTTAAAAGCTCACTCCATGGCATCTCCAACTATCAGGGGAACTTGCCTGCATGCAGTGTGATTGTGACAAATCTATTACAGAGTGCTTTTCCTGGTAATGTACAGGTTAATAAAAGCTTCAATCAGACTTAGAACTTTTGCAACTTATATTGACAGATTTATTATAAATCATTCTTCCTGGCAATGCACATGTTATTAAGAATTTATATTAGTGTAGGGACCCTTGAAACGTGGTCTGCCGTGAAGTTTGGCTCAAGGGCTTACAACAATTTGGCCAAAATGTTAAACTAAAAGACCATTTTATTTATTAGTTATTTATACATGTATATTTAGGCACTGTACCGTATATAAGTTTTTCTGGATGTGCACTGAGCTTTGTCTGTGTTTTATGTTATGTCTCTGGTTTTAAATGCCTAAAGGGATAGCCTGTTAACGTGGTCAGGAATCCTGGAGAGGGTCTGCGCTAGGCTGACCAAGATAGGTAGATGCCCAAGTACTGCATGGAAGCCCCAGAGTACTCTAGCCCATTCCAGACCACTCACCGAAGGGAGCACAGACTGGGAGGTAGGAGATACAGCAGACACTGAGAGAGTGAGCCTAGCCTGAGGTAGTGCAACACGAGTCCAGCCTACATTAGGTACACAAGGTGGTGCATCAGGGCAATCTTTATTGTACCGGTGTGGAGGCTGCCCCGCAGAGAGGAGCCCCATGTATAATAATCCTAACTACTGCGAGAGAATGGCGACCGCAAGAATGGAGGATCCGCGCGGTGCGGATAGTCCAAAATGGCGACCGGAGGCTGATGGGGAGAGTACACGTGGCGTGCGCCCCACTGAAGAGCAAGCTGTTGCTGACATGTATTTTACAAGCCTGCTGTGGAGTGGAGCGAAAGCTGTGGCCGTGCCGTTTTGGTCCTGCCTAGGACCGCAGGGTACTACCCTGGAGGACAGTGTTGAAGACATTGTTGTAATGTGTGGTGAAAATGAACTACAAAATGGCGGCTCCCGCTTCCCTGGGAGACCGCGTGGGCCGAGTGCAGAGAATTCTGCAAATGCAAAATTTGCAGGGAGTTGGCCAGGAGTGGCGCCAACAGGACAACCCCGCTGAAGGGGGGTATGGCGCGAAATCTGCGGCCGCGCCTTCATGGACAGTGACTAATTCAGCCCCAGTGCTGGGTCACCCGATAAATCTATGGGACCTCCCCCTAATCTCAACCAGGGGGAGTGGTTTCCAATTATGCCCCGTGGGCATGAATCCAGCGGAGCAAGGAGCTGGTGAGCCGGCGGTACTGTTACCAAAAGTAGTTCCTGTCGCTGATACTGCATGCAAGAAGGAAGGGTATTTTGCACGCAAGGCAGCTGAAAGAAAACGGCTAGAATTGGTGGCAAAAGAAGGACCCCACCCTGTTGGGGATAAGGGCGCGAAAGCTGAGGCCGTGCCCTCTAGGACTGAAAGAGGTGCGGCCTCAATTAAAGGACATCCTATCCCGTTGTGGGACCCTCCCCAAATATTCACCAGGGGGAGGGGTCTCTATCTCTGCCAGGCAAGACCCGAGTTGTCTGAGGGAGGAGCTGGGTGTGAGCTTCCTGGACCACAGTTGCGAGCTGGTGAACAGGAGAGACCATTGTGCAAAGTGTCTCCCGTAACCAGCACAACAAAGAGCGAGATGGACAATGGGGTATATCCCTATTTGTTGCCAGGAGGCTCCCTGGTAGTCAAGGCGGGAGCGGACACAGCCATGCTGACGGCTGAAGCCCCGCGTGCGGCCTGCACCGATCCAGTTGATCCCGGAGAATTGGGATCGCTCCTAGTGATCGCAACGGAGCCTAGAGAGAAAGGGGTCTACAACCGCGGTGAGAACCCGGAACCTCACTGTCGGTCCCCTGCGGGAGTGCCACTACTAGCGTCGGAGTCTGCTTCATCGGACGAGGAGCAGGCAAGCCCAACATCAGTGGTGATGCGCCTACCGGCGGACCACTACAGCGGTGCTGCAAAAGAACCATCGCTTACCTGTGTCGCAGCGGAGCGGAGTCTCGAGGTGCCAAGATCGCCTGTGCGGAGACAACCGGAGCGGCGGAGTCCCACGCCGTGGTGACTTACAGCGCGGAAGGAGGAGAAGATCCCATCCCGAGCCGACGGAGCGGTGAGATACATCCTTACCCTCCCCAGGCGCCGGTGGTGGCAGCGGCGGAGGAAGGCCTAGCCCAGGCCCGAACGGAGCGGAGAGCAGAACCATCACTTCCGGCGGCGGATGTCGTTGTGGAGGAAGAGATCCCGCATGGGGATCCATCGCAAGATGGCGGAGTATCCGGTTCCGGTGCTGACGTCACTTCCGGCGGAGGTAGCGGAACGACCAGAGAGAGAACCACAACGCCTCGGCGATCGGGCAGTGCTTCCCGATCACCTGTGACAACAAAGAGCTGGCAGGCTGCGAGGGGAGCCGAGAAGGGTGAGGCTCAGCCAGTGGTGAGTCCTCGCAGTGATCCGGGACAATCCAAGGGTAGAGAGCGGGTCGGAACCCCGCGGATACCATTTGCCCGTCCTTACGCCCAAACCCATGCCCTAGATAAGGCCCCTGTCCCAGTCACCTTTTCCCGTGGGTCCACGTCCAGTTTGGGGATGTCGGGAGGGTCCCAGGGAACCGGTGAGGAACGGACTGGGGAGACTGAACGGTTATGCTTCGGAGGGTGGTTCCAGGGGTGGAGGGCAACTGGGTGGGGCGTCGGTGGACCGGTGGGTGCCTAGTGTACCCGACTCGGCAGAGGAAAAGGTACTGGGATCATACCCATGGTCTGGGCCTCACTCGGAGAGAGCCTCGGGGATATCCTCTTGGGGGGATGCCGAGGAAGGGGACTCAATAGAGTCAGAGAAAGGTAAGGAAACCCGGTGGTGGGCCCCATTATTTGAGAGCTATGTGGCCTGGATGGATCGTACGCGATTCCTTATCGTACGCGATTCCTTATACATATAAAGCAATTGAGCATGTTCCTGTTCACTGGAGAGGTGGTGACAGGTTAACCCTTCTGGCCCAGCGTGAAACATTCTGGATCCATAGACTCCAAACGCTGGTTCCAGAGGGGTTAAATGTCAGCATTGACATAGGAGCTTTTTTGTGATAAGCATCTCTTTCGTCTGCTGTATTGATGGTCTGCATTATTAATAGAAGTTACTCATTCTGCTTTTTCCTGTCTCCCCCCCCTAGGTTTGAATCATTAGATCAGTGTAGCAATGTTATGTCAATATTAGAATATTTTATTATTATCATAAGTATCTTTTATTATTTTTTTTTTTATATATATATAATGTTTATGTTTATTAAATAGATTGTCATTTTTATATCATCATTGTGTGTTACATTTTTGGAGCACTACTATGTAACGAGTAGATGCATAACAATTACCAACAATTACCAACGTGATCATTTTTTATTACCATATGGATTGCAATTAAGTGATTAATTGATTCACAAGTTCTGTGCCTATAAATATGCTAAGCAGTGATAGGGCAACTAGATTCCTGAAGAAGTCGTACCGACGAAACGCGTAGAATCTTTTGTTCAGCATCCAGCCTGTGCAAGTCTCAGATGTGAAGTCCTGGCAGCCGGAGATCCCCTTTACAGCACTTCCGCCCTTAACCCTGTGTCAACCGGATGTGACGTTGATGGGAGCAGAGAAGCAGAGGGAAAAACACACTGTGTACCGGTGAAGTGCTCTTACCTATCAGGATTTCGTACAGTGACTGTACCTATTATACCTCATGTGAGTGCATAGCCATATGTTTTATTTGTGATGATCTGCAATACATTTTAAGACGTTATTGCGCTATTTGGTGTTTCTTATTATTCCTGGGTATTCGTGCGGTGGTGGAGAGGAATTGAAAGGGGTCTGTATCTGTGGATATCCAGTTTCATTGCTCTAATCAGAGAGAGGAGTGTCTCTGTAATGCCTTACTTATGAGAGGAAAATTGTGAGTGGATTACCTTTACACTTGAAAGAAAGAGTTGAGACTGTACTACACTATGTTGCCTTTATTTTTCTTTTGCATATAACCACGTGAACATTGGCGCTCCCCTGAATCTTTGAGGAAATCTGGTAACAAGCTTATCTGGCCAGCCAGGTAGATAGGGACCTGCTGTACATCAGTCTCCCAAGGGGGAGTAGGGTTTTATTGTATGGTTTTCTTAAAGGGACAGTGTTTCTAATGTTTGGTTGTTATTGTATAGAATACACCACTGCAGTTACTGCTTAACTCACTGTTTGGCATCTTACCGACCCTACAGTGAGGCCAACCTGCCACACTATATACAGTGGTGTGAAAAAGTACACCCTCTTTGAATTCTATGGTTTTACATATCAGGACATAATAACAATCATCTGTTCCTTAAACCAAAAAAACTGTATGGTGCTCTATTTATGCCGTCAATAGCTAATAATAAGCACAATTCCTTCACATAGATAAGTCTCTTCTGGTGTAACACCCTGGAGTATCATCTGTATAAGCAATTCCAAATAACACCAACCATCCACTATGTAAATTGACTAGCTGGTCAGGATTCCACCTTCACTGCTGTAAGAATCCCCACTTAATAGTGTCCAAGCATATATATATATCTATGTGGATTCAATGCAGTTGATGCTTAAATGTAGAATGATAAACTCCCATGAGAGGGTGATTTTCCTCCATTGGGGTGTGCTTCCGATTTCCACAGCTGGCAGGTATATAGTCACAGGAAACTTGGAGCACAGCTTACATCCGTAAGAGAAAACAAATGGCAAAGAGTGTGCAACCCATATAAAAAATGATTTAATGGATCATTACGCAAACAGCTACATAACAGAGCCCAGGGGCCCCCACCAACGTGTTTCCAGCTTCCGCTCTTTCTCAAGGTGCATAGTTAAAATCACTTACCGGGTTTCTTAAATACATGGTCGTTCGCGCCAAATTCGCCACTCTGTTCACTTCCTGAAAGTGACTGGCGTGACCACGGGCGGTGACGTCAGCGCGCTCGAGCAAGGATTCAATAAAGCAAAACTTTATTAACCATATGACCAAACATACATAGAAAACCAAAATCTTGTATTTACCTAATTTTAAGAACTGCTAAGGAACTGAGGAATTGTACTATGTCCTGATATGTAAAGCCATACAATTCAAAGAGGGTGTATTTGACATCAGCATGTATTAGCCAATTTGGTGCATGTGTTATCTATGCTTGCTGTGTGGTTTTATATTTACTAGGGGTGAGGCCGGCCTTGCAGGTTCAAGGGGTTATTGTTAACCCCTTGTTCTACATATATTTTGTGCTTATAGGCTTTTTTCCCCTTGCCTTGGGTATTAGGGGTCCATCAGTATCTTCATAGGGGATTTCCCCTGTCTGATACATATTCTATCACAGGAGGATGTCAGGGTTTGTTTTAATATTTTTTGTATTTTATGTTTGATTATGTGTGCTGTTAAATAAATCATAATTTTCTTTGATATTAGTTCTGAGTATACTTGAGTGCTGAGTTGGGACGCTTTTCTTTTTCTTTTCATTGTTATATATGTATATATATATATATATAAATAAATAAATAATGCAGTCCTGTTAGTACCACTGATGTTAAAATAAGTCACTAGTCTAACAAGGTACAGTAAATGTGGTTAGTGGATTAGGAAGCAGGATGGGGGCCAGTGAAGTGCTGCTGCTCAGATATTGTTCTTATGGTCACTTAGAGATTTTTCTAGAACGGTGATTTTCAACTGGACTTATGCGAGCTCTCCTCAGGGGTTCTGCGGCCGCCAGGGGGGGGAAGAGCTGGGACAACTCTCCCAGCTGTTCCAGGGCAGGCAGCATGGCGGCAACCTACATAGCAGTGACCTGGCTACTGATATCCTTCCTCTCCCTGCTCCTGTTGGTGCCGGAAGTCGCGTCAACTTCTGGCTGACAAGAGGGAGAGGAAGGATCAGGTAAAAGTGTGCACTCTGTGCCGGCAGCAACCTTAAAGAGTGAGTGGGGGAGAGTGGGGAATTGTGTGTGAGTGGGGGAGAGTGTGCGTGTATATAGAAGAGTGTGTGTGTTTATAGAAGAGAAAGGGGGAGAGAGAGTGTGTGTGTATAGGAGGGGGAAAGGGAGCATAAGGGAGAGTGTGAGGGAGAGTGTGAGGGAGAGAGACACGAGAGACGGGGCGAGGGATGGGTGAGAGACGGGGGCGAGGGAAGGGTGAGAGACGGGGGCGAGGGATGGGTGAGAGACGGGGGCGAGGGAGGAGTGAGAGACGGGGGCGAGGGAGGAGTGAGAGACGGGGGCGAGGGAGGAGTGAGAGACGGGGGCTAGGGAGGATGAGAGACGGGGGCTAGGGTTTGGGTTCCCCAGAATTTCACATTTTCACAGTCTGGGGTTCCTTAACCAAAAAAAGGTTGAAAACCACTGGTCTAGAAGAAGTGTTTTTGCGCTCTTATGGAGCAATCATTGATTTACTGGGTTAAAAATGCAAACTCACAATGTTCTTCAATGTAAAAGTGCATGTAAAGGTTTCTAACCAAGACACGCATGTAAAAGGTTTCTAACATTTACATGTACTTTTAAATGAAAATGATTGCGAATTCGCATTTTTAACCCCTTATGTATCTAATAAATCACTGATTGCGCCATCAAAAGCGGTTTGGCGCTTATATATACATACACACACCAGCCATACACATGCATCCTATACACACACCTTAGGCCTCGTCCAGGGTTCCGGCGGGCGTGCTGAGGCTCAGGGATAGCGGATGCTTTCCCTGGCCCTAGGCCTGGGACATAGTAAGCACTTTTGTGCTGCTGCTCGCTGTTGCTTGCTGCCGCTTGCTCTACCAGGAGCTTTTTGCTGTCCTGGCAGAGGAGACAGCAAGCGCGCTTGGGAGGCGGATATCACTGTGTGTGTGTGTCACTTGGTAGCTGTCAGTGCGTGTGTGTGTGTGTGTATCACTTTGAATTGGTCTGTGTGTTTGTGTGTCACTGGGGAACGTGTGCGTGTGCGTGTGCGTGTGCGTATTATATAATATTTTAAACATGAAAAAAAAAGACATGTGAGAATAAATTATTTATTAACATTGTGCAACTTTGATAAATATATTCACACACATACATCACACACATACACACATCACACACACACACATCACACATACACCTCTGTCTGGTGGCTCTGTAGTTACAATGCCGGACCGGCTGCAGCCCCATTGGATGGGAGTGGTCACGTGACCGCTCCTCCGCTTCCCCGAGCGGCAAATTTCAAACTTGCCTGTCTCGGGGAAGTTTCTCAGCCTCCGAACGCATCAGCGCGCATGCGGAGGGAGAAACTATAGCCGCGCTGATTACAGCACCCCCCCCTCAAGCGGACGCCGCACCCCCTTCAGAGGCAGACACCTACCTCCCGCCCCGGGCAGCAAGCGGGGATCCCCCTCAGCCTACCTCCCGCACCGGGCAGCAAGCGGGGACCCCCCCAGCCTACCTCCCGCCCCGGGCAGCAAGCCGGGATCAGGGGTAAGGGGGGGAGGAAATCGGGGAGGAGATCGGGGGGCAGGAGGGGGAGGAGATCATGGGCAGGAGGGGGAGGAGATCAGGGGAAGGGGGGGGAGGAGATCGGGGGAAGGGGCAAACCCAGAGCTGCCTGCCGGCCCTCTTCCCCACGTCAACTCAATCAGGAAGGGGGATTATTTATTTATTTAAAAAAAAAAAACATTTGGCGCGAGCAGGGGAATTCATAGAGCCGCAGCACGGCTCGCCAGGGGCCTAAATCCAATCACCACGGGCGTGTGGTTATGCCTATTTGTAGAACACTGTGTAATATATATATATATATTATATATATATATATATATATATATATATATATATATATATATTATATATATATTACACAGTGTTCGACAAATATATATATACACACACATACACGTTTATTAGTTTTACTGCAAAAGGTATATCAACCTACTTTATACTGTATGTGATTTAAGGAAGGAAAGGGAAATTGAGATTCAGTCAGAGAAAGAAAGAGAGAGCGAAGCTAATGCTTCGCCAAAAGCTATTGTAATCATTATCCTGTCACATTAATCAGATTTAACATGGTCTCCGTTAATGAATCTATCCTGCTTTAGATCTTTATTAGATACAAAATCAAGAATTGGATAGCTGCCATTCATAAAATATTAGGTATATAATTTATGATTTTACATGCAATAATTTAAAAAAAAAATTAATAGATGAACCTTCATGAATCCCAATTTTGTAACAGATGAACCACATTACTGCATTCAAATAAATGTATGATCTTCGCTATTCTTTATTTCTCTCGGTCACCCCTATATTTAAAATCACATACAATGTATTTAAACATTAATTGCTATTGCTGTGTTACTAAATATCTTTACTTTGTAGACAAAAACAAAAACAAAATTACCCAGGGATTTTAGTTTCAGCTGATACAATACATCTTTACAAACTAATGAAACAAGCAACAAACATGCCAGAGCTGTACTGGTTGTGTGAATGTATGATAAACTTGGCATCCACAGCACTTTTTTCATCTTAGAACACATTCGGTAAAATAGTGCAAAAATTCATGTAATGAAATACTATTACCTTAGTAAGCAGGAACTACTCACAAAACCAATGAGCTTGAAGTAAAATTAGGGCCAAATGAGCATGAGGGCATTAGCATCTACTGTACAGTAGGTAATGGTGCTGACACAAGGACGCTGGCTGCACTATGTCTACACAAGGGGTGGGCAACCTATTTTTCAATGTAGCCACAGGTGTGGCGAATTAGAAGTGAAAATAGCCACACATCTAAAAATTGAGGTATTATGTTGTACATGTTAAAAATTTTAAACAACACACACTGTTTGAATAAGTTTATAAATTCTCAGACCGCAACCCCCCTCATCCTCACCCCCCCTCATCCTCCTCTCACGCCACCACCACTACCCTCCCCCTCATCATCTCATTTAACCCCCCTCATCACCATCTCATTTAACCCCCCATCATCATCTCCCCCAGCATCCTTCATCTCCCTCTCCCCCAGCACCTTTCATCTCCCCCTCCCCCAGCACCCTTCATCTCCCCAGCACCCTTCATCTCCCCCTCCCCCAGCACCCTTCATCTCCCCCTCCCCCAGCACCCTTCACCTCCCCCTCCCCCAGCACCCTTCACCTCTCCCAGCACCCTTTTTCTCCCCCTACCCCAGCACCCTTCATCTCCTTCTCCCCCAGCACCCTTCATCACCCCCTCCCCAGCACCATTCATCTCCCTCAGCACCCTTCCTCTCCCCCTCCCCCTCCCCCAGCACCCTTCATCTCCCCCTCCCCCAGCACTCATCTCCCCCAGCACCCTTCATCTCCCCCTCCACCAGCACCCTTAATCTCCCTCTCCCAGAGCACCCTTGATCTCCCTCTGCCAGAGCACCCTTCATCTCCCCCAGCACCCTTTATCTCGCCCTCCCCAGCACCCTTCATCTCCCCCTCCACAGCACCATTCATCTCCCCCAGTTCCTTTCAGCAGTCCCCATCATCCTCAAGCACCCCCTCCCCCCCGCCAATGCCTACCAGATCGCGGCGGCGGCGATGGAAGAAGGGGCGGCAGTGGTGGTAGGCATAGCCGGGGGGGGGGGAGGTGTAGCGCATCAGCCAGTAAACTTCTGCTGCTGGAGCAGGCCCGGAGGGGAGGGAGCGTGCGCGTCACACAAGTGCTGGAGCGGGCTCGGAGGGGGGTGGGGGAGGGGAGCGCATCACACTGCTGGAGCACGCTTCTTCCCTACCAAGGAAGGGGAGGGGGGTTGAGAGGGCCATCGCGGGCCGCACAGGGAGTCCCAGCGGCCCAGTATGTTGTACTGTAGTTACTTAATTCGCCACAGTTTCACTGCCAATTTCTAACAAGTGGCGAATGGCGACAGGGTTGCCCACCCTGGTTCTACACAGTTGGAAGTCATGCTGCATTCTGGCCACCAAGTCACAGGGATGTCTTCCAGCAACAGCCCTTCACACACCACTTTAGATTACTACCAAACGTTACTACTGTATGCATTTTGCAGGTATACCATCGCTATGTCTGAATGCAAGGTGTACAAATACTAGCTACCTGGAGGCTTCCTGGTAGTCGAGGTGGATGACAAATGCTTCATCAAATCCCTCTGCCCATAATGTGGTTTCCCCGGCAGGGATGATAGCCTGACGGCCACGTGTCCACAGTGTGGAGCTTACTATATGCGGCCTGCGGTGTTGCTGCCAGCAGCACCAACGACAACAGACTATGCGGCCAACATGCCGAAACGTGTGGCCAAGACTAAGGACATGGACATAGATGCACCAGTGAGCTCGTGTGTCCTAGCGGACGCTCCAGAAGGCCCGTGCACTTTGGTTCCTGAGTCGGAACAAAGACAAGAACCACCGGGTAGTGTGACTGCCCAGGGACAGGCTGAGCCGCTATCAATGATTTTTAAGTACCCAAACTGTAGACGGAGTTTGGTGTGCAGATCAGATTTGGTCTAAAAGGCTCAGGAAAATCTGCGAATCGGATTTTGAAGGGTTCGCCCATCTATAATAACTACCACATGAAATACAAAGTAAAATGTTAAATCAAAGAAACTAATTTTCGTTTTGTATCATTCTAAGTATCTACCATGTGACTTACAATGTAATGTAATGTTTTTCCTTAATGTAACCCCCTGTGGGATTACTATTTTCTACTAAAAGGGTTAATAGGGAGTTAGAAGGTTAATGTTAAAGTAAGGCCCTAGTATAATTCCATGTAGCTATAGTAAGTCATGTCAGGTGTTTGCCCACTCAGTTCCAGAACCTGCTAGAAGGGTCATCGGACATAGTATGACTCATAAAAAAAACATTAAAGTGTCGTTATTCTGCATTGAGATAAGGGTGGGATTATGACATCACACAAGGGGAAATAAAATGAGCTGCAGAAGCTTCTAGGCTCCTGGAGGACACCAGAGGAGAGCAGTCTCACTGTGTTAAGTGTATGTCTTAAATATGTAACTTTATGTATAAAGTATGGTTACCTTTAATTTTTTGAAGTTAAGGAAGAGTGTCCCTTACCCAAGAAGGGCCACTAATAATACATGGTCAGAAGTGTCCTACCCCTTTCAAAAAAAGGGGATGTGCGTGGCACTCATTGCAGGGGATCTCTAGATCAGAGACCCAGGAGAGTACCACACCTAGAGTTGTTCTAACGCCAACTCTGCGCCTATGCACACCAGGCTACCATAGCAGGGACTACTTGGAATCTGTCTAGGGTGACAGGTAGATGGGAACCTTGATACAAGATACACCCCTGTACAGAGTCATGGAAGGTGCTTGGAAATGCCTCAAATCCACTAAAGCAAGAGATTGCATGTTATCCATAACTAATGGTGATGGACGGTGACCTGGCCATGTGAGCCTCTCTGGGAAGCTACCTGAGCACCCAGGGAAGAAGTATGTATCCCGAAAGACTGTCTAAATAAAGAAACCTGTTTGCCTGATAGGTCAAAGAGAGGAGGAGGGGTGTCATTTTATATTGCAGACACCTTACAATTTACACTGTAAATTGTCCCCCAAGACCAACCTCTTTTGAAATCCTAGTTGGCAGAATCTGCCTCCCCTTTTCAAAGCCCATCCTGATTGCTGGCATCTACCGCCCCCCTAAAGCCCCTCTATAATCTCTGACTGATATCACCCAGTTTCTTGGCTCCATTTCCTCTCTGAATGAGAAGAGTGAGCTGCTAGGTCTTGGGGATTTCAACTTCAATTGGCTTTACCCTAAAAACCACAAAATCCACACACAAATCAAGTCGCTTAACCTATCGCAACTCATTTCCCAACCCACACGAACAAACCTGAAATCGCACAATAATTCCTTGCTAGACTGGATTCTCTCCTCAAATAACAGCAGAATCCAATCCTCTGGCATCCTTCCTGACATTTTCAGTGACCATGCAATAGTGTACTGTGTAAGGAAAATTAAACCGCCCCATTCAAGCCCTAAAGTTCTCCTCACTAGAACATTTAGAAACTTTAACCCACAACAGTTTCTGGCTGACCTTACCAACTGCCCTTGGCACAGAATCGACTTAATTCCTGACCCTGATTCTGCGCTCGACTATTTCCAATCCGAGTTCTTAAAACTCTGCGATACCCACGCTCCACTACGCAGAATAAGGTTACGGGGTGCCCACCTTCCATGGGTTACACCTGACCTTATAGCACTCTACCAGTTCAGGGATGCCTTGAGGAAAAGCCTCAAAATAACTGACACTACCAAGAATCTCAATCACTACAGATGTCTGCAGAACATGTGTACAAGGCAAACAAGGCATGCAAAAGCACAATATTACTCTGACAATCTCCTCCAGAACACATCAAACCCAGCTAACTTCTGGAAGGTTATCAACAACATATTCCAGCCTTCTAACCATCAACACCCAAGTAATATCACTAAGGGCGATATTACTCTAACAAAACCCACAGACATTGCAAATGCATTCAATGATTACTTTGTGGGGTGTGCTACTAACTTATTAGCAAAACACAACCCAAACCACAAACCTGAATCTCATCCTGGGAGTACCCCTATAGCCCCACCCACTCCCAACATTGGCCACAATTTTCAATTTAGGCCAGTATCCGAAGAGGAGATTACACAAGTGCTCCTCAAATTAAAACTAAGCAGCCAATGTGGACCTGACTTACTACAATCTAGGTTCCTAAGACTTGGTGCCCCAGCAATTGCCAAAACAATTGCTTCCATAGTCAACTCTAACCTGTCTGCTGGCCATATCCCTAAGACCTTGAAAGCTGCCAGAGTTGTCCCAATCTTCAAAAGTGGGGACAAACACAGTATCTCAAACTACAGACCAATCTCCCTTCTCCCAATCCTATCCAAAGTCATGGAAAAATGTGTCCACTCCCAATTAAGCGATTACCATAACAAGGCAAATTTCCCTAGCCAATTCCAATCTGGCTTTCGCCCCAAACACTCTACCGTAACTACCCTGCTAAAAGTTTGCAATGAAATCCAGTGTGGAATGGGGTCAACTCACTGGTGCAGTATTCCTAGATTTTGCAAAGGCTTTTGATACTGTTGATCATGCTATCCTGCTCAACAAACTCCAGAGCTCTGGAATAGGGAAGCATGCTTTAAACTGGTTTCAGTCCTACCTATCAGGTAGATCCCAACATGTGTCCATCTCTGGCTCTAACTCTAACCCCCTGGCTATCATCTGTGGCGTCCCGCAAGGCTCTGTTCTGGGGCCCCTACTCTTCTCAGTGTTCATCAATTAATGATCTTCCCACAACTTGTCAGGAAGCCTCAATACACATGTATGCAGATGACACAATCCTATATGCACACAGCCATAGCCACTCTGACCTTCAACACATACTTCAGTCTGACTTTTTCAGACTCGAAAACTGGATTTCCAAAAAACAAACTGTTTTTAAACACTGACAAGACTGTAACAATGGTGTTTGGGACCAAGACTAAATTTTTAAAGCTTCCAGCGACTGAGCTCCAGATCACAACCAACACTAACATCACCCTAACTCCTGTTACTAGTTTTAAATACCTGGGCATATGGTTTGACTCCCACTTAACATTCGGGATGCACATTAATACCCTGACAACCAAGACCTATACCAAACTAGGGGTACTTTACAGGAACAAATCCTCCCTAAGTCTCCTGGTCAGAAAGCGTATCTCACAGCAGATGCTAATGCCAATTATTGACTATGGAGACATAGTATATGGCTCGGCACCTCAAACCCACCTTAGCAAACTTGACACCCTCTACAACTCAATTTGTCGTTTTGTTCTCCAATGCAACTATAACACACATCACTGCGAAATGCTCAAAGAACTAGATTGGTCATCACTCGAGTCTAGGCGCAAAGTTCACCTTTCCTGTCTTGCCTTCAAATTCTTTATGGGCAAGCTACCCAGCTACCTGAACAAGCTCCTCACCCCTACCACATGCAGCACCTGAGATCAGACTCCAAAAGACTATTCATGGTCCCAAGGCTCAACAAAGTATCCGGCCGCTCCTCCTTCTCTTACTGTGCACCCCAAAACTGGAACAACCTACCAGAGACTCTTACATCAACCACCAGTCTAAGTTCTTTCAAATCTAAGGCTGTCACACATTTTAATGTGGTCTGTAACTGTTTCATTCGCCCATAATACAAATTATCTTTAACTGTGCATGCAATGTCTTGTATATAATGTATACCCTGCTCATTATGTAACCGTATTTGTAAACATGTATTATTTGTTTTAACTCTGTGCCCAGGACATACTTGAAAACGAGAGGTAACTCTCAATGTATTACTTCCTGGTAAAATATTTTATAAATAAATATATAATAAAGTTCCTGACACACTTATTACCAATTGTTTACACCAACCAGCCAGCCAGCCGGATGCCAGCAGCCTGAGAGAGGTAATCAAGGACACCGAGTACCTATACATAAATAATACACATTAATGTCACCCTCCTTTTGGGAGCCGGGCAGGGAGGGATTACACTTAAATAAATACATTTTATAAAAAAAAAGACAATGCAAGAATCTAAAAACTGAACTATTTGCACCCAAAGTCTATTCTAGTCAAACCTGTTGGACAAACAAAAGTAGGGTAGAAGTGATACCTAACAGATAACTCGTGGTTAAAAAGAGTGCAACCTTTTAGGAGCACAAAGATCCCTTATTAAGGGAAGTTTTTTTTTTTTAATCAAATGGAGCTGAAAAATGTCTGTCATATTTATACAAGTCAACCTGTTTCACGCTAATAATAAATAGAGATGTGCGAATGTCTTCAAATGTTCTTTGCTATTTTATTTGCAATTTTCTCTTAAAATTTCAGTTTTGGCTACATTTTCACATAAGGTCACAGTTCTTAAAATCTTGCCAATTTACTCCAGAAATGTGCAAAATGTCAGTATATAATGGTTAATGTGACATGCACATTGACTTTAAATGATCTTTTTTTGCAAGGTGCAGATTTTTGTGAAATTCAAATGCTAATTTCTTATGTTTTGCGATCTTCAGCGACAATTTTACACATCTCTAATCATAACACAAGTGTACACAGATATGATCTTCTTCCCACTGGGTTAAAATAATAATAGATCGGAAAGCCATGACTACACACAACATAGTTTTCATGATTATGCATTTACTACAAGATGTTATACAATGCTAATACATAAAAAGTTAATTAATTCACATTCTCCCACATTGTACTATGCCAAATTAAAACATTTATTTGTTGCTACAGTATGTACAAGGAACATAATTATTTTTGTTTGATTTGCAGAATAAAATAGCGGTCTATGTATATAGACAAAAGTAGTGCAATTCTGGGTCAAACAAATGTTGATTTTTTATTTATTTTTTTGCATTAGAATGATAATTTTGCCTTGTACAAATCTCCCTAAGAGTATAAAGTTTATCTCGGTCCTTTGGTTAAGGACTTCTGGTACTGACTGGAGGGAGAGGAAGGATCGCAGTGACCGGGCAGCTGCTACTACTGAGCTCTGGTGCTGCCGGTTTACTGCTGCGTGGGGTGTCGCTGCTCCACCGAGCCTGTGACAGCTGAGAGAGTTGTCCCAGCTCTTTCTCCCAGGTGGCCGCAGAACCCCTGAGGGGTGCTTGCGGAACCCTGATTGAAAATCACTGATCTAGGTGCTATTCAATGAAACTGTCGTTTATCCCCATTCTCCTTTAGTTCACATCAGAGATATTTGTGGTTTGCATAAGAGATTTACAGTGGTTTGCATGAATTTCCAACAAATCAAACTATACGTGGCATTATATATATGATATAGGCCATTTCTCAATTTAATGTAAACAACCATTATACTCCATATAAAATCAAAATTGAATAAATATTCTTTGAAATATACTATGCTGCCCAAGAATACTTTTTACATTGCTCTTCATGGTATCCTGACTTGTCAGTAAAAGAAACCATGAGAGGCTGTATTTGTATGTTCCATAATTACAATGTTTTTAAGAATTTTATATTACGAAGTAAATCTTACCTTATATGGAAAAAAAAAAGAAAAGAACTAGAGGACCGTTCACCTATCACTTCATATAGTTTATGAAACAAGTATATTTTAGGATAGAACAAAATATACTCCAAAACATTGCATGATTTATAAGAATTAACTTTCACACTGAGCTCATAAAATGTTTTTTTTGTTGTATTAGAATGAATTGTAAATGACGCCAAAACTTACTTGAAGATCCTGTAGAGTGTCTCTGTGTTTCATTATTTCTCGCTCTATTCTGAGTCAAAGCACTTCCACTGTTCATAGAAACAAGGTCTAAATCCACAGCTTCTTTGCTTACTAAATTGCCCTGGGAGTAGTGAGACAGAATATATACAATCATGAAACAAAATATACGTACAAATGAATGCAGTTCCTGCTACTCCAAATACACAAACTGGGCATTTTAAACATTACTATGCAGGGTTATGCCAACGTTCCTAATTGTCGCTAGGACTGAATAAATGTACCATGTAGTTTTGTAAATAGGAGTTGATTAAATATTCGGAGCTGCAACAAAAGGAAAGATAAGTAAAGAAATTGGGAAGAAAACCAATCTTCAGACAGATGATGAAGCACTTAACAGCTTTAGGTTGTATAATGATCCATGATTTAAGCCCTGGTTAAGTGGCATTTTATTCAGAAAGAGCAAGCATTTCTTTAGTTGTATTTTTTTTTTTTAACTTCTAGTAATATAGTCATAATATATTCATATTTTGTGACCAGAGAGATTTGCCGTCATCTTTAGACCTGAAAACAGGACCAGACAATATGATGTGAAACCTATAAAAATAAAGCTTTGGTGAATTCAGCACATTTCAAGAAAAGCAGATGTATATTCTCCTTAACAATTACCTGCATAGTGAGGATAAATAAAACATTAGAAATGAAATTAAAGTATAGTGTATATTGCAAAATCATAAATGAAAATACAGGTATGTGCAACATATTTACTGTTTTTATTCACAAAATTGTAAAATTCCAGATTTTCATCTGAAAACTATTTCTGCAGCCCTTTTCTTTGGCTTACCTTTTTTCTTTCCTCATGCACCTGCCAAATTATACTTTCTGGCTCGCTTTCAGTACCTTGTTTTTTGTCTTCTGTTTGGCCATTTATTTTTCTCCAACTCGTTTTGTGTAATAGAAGCCTTTGCTAACATAACAATATGGTTCAAATACTTACAATTGAGGCCCACATTAAATATGCAGTGAAATTGTTAAGTGCTAAGGTCCATTCACTCACATTAAAGTCGGTGCTTCACTAACAACGTGTTAAAAACATCAATGCATACTAAATAATAGCGCCTTAATAATGAGCTAAAGAAAGAAGTCATAGCAAAGAAAAAATGGAGGTGTCAGAATAATATCATAAAAATATTCAATATGTTAATAATACAGCATGGAAGGGGTTAAAATACCCTTTTCACAATGTCAAACTTTATTAACACCAGCCAGACAAAACTGGGTAAAAACAGATGTAGCGCTGCTTTCCCCTCTTCCCCCCCTCAACTCCCCCCCCCTTATGGGAGATTTGCCCTGCTACCGGTGTATGGTGGTGGTGTGCTTTACCTGTTGGTTCACAGGAAAGTTGAGGGTCCGTGATGGTATTGGGACAACAGGACAGGCTTTTGACGTATATGCTTCAGATCAGTATCTGCAGTGCTAGCGCCTCCATCCGCCATAGGCTCCAGGAGTGCTGGAGGCAATCCCTACAACAGAACCAGTCCATACTCCCCCTGATTAACTGTAAACTCAGGTCAGGAATATATTGAAACAGGATCTCTTTATTTGGCATCCACTGCATACAGTCTAGTCATACAGCAAATACTCTTCTTGGTCCAAGACCTCTGGAGTTAGATCTTGCTTTATGCCTTATTCACAGTCCCCTAGTGGGACTGATCATATAGTCCCACCCCGCAGGGCGGGGCACAGCTTACAACTCCCAGTGCTAGAGTCAGAGCTGCACACTCCTCAGGGTACTGGGAAGAACTTCACTAACTTTGGTGTACCTTTTCCTTAGAGCAGGAGGAGAGGGCACAAGGTCTGCACACAGGATTGGGCAACATAAACCAAGTCCTACCTCCACTCCTGCCACTCAAGGAAGCTGCAGAGGGAACGGGTAAACTCAAGATGGGCCTAACACTGCCTGCATCTTCTAGGACTTAGGTGTTAGGGAGGGCAGATGAGTAGCCAGAACCAGCCATGGCTACACAGATGTATTATGAAATATAATAAATAATAATAAAAAGATAGAAGAAAATAATAAAAGAAGGGAGGGAAAGATATGTCTATGGAAGTAAACCTCCCAGGTACTAAACCTGAAAACTTTAGGCTATTGAATGACCCAAAGGATCCTCTGCCAGCCTAAAAACAAAATGAACAAAAAAAATATATGCTTGTATGAATGAGGGAATTAAAGTGGACAACTACATAGATATTCATCAAAAATATTAAATAATACATGTAAAAAGCAAACTCCAAAAAGCATATAAGAAAAAGGATGATACTAGTGGAATAAATATTGTTTTTTGATTGCTGGTTGTGCCCCGCATCTTTCTTGATTTTTCTTGTTCTACCTATTGGCGGATGCAGCACACGTAGGCAACCCCTAAGATCATTTCAAGGATGGACAACAGGAGCTTATGAGCATGTAAGTCACCTGTGTGTGGATATATTCCATCTGGACTGTTTTTTTGTTTATGGTTTTCATAAGAATGTGGAAGATGTTTATTGCGCCCTTCCTGTTTGGTTACCCCATAGGTTTCCAATAGGCGTTATTATTCCACCAAATCCATGATATTCAGCTTATTGCAACCTTTATGTAAGTGAGCTCCGGATTTTATTTGCTTCACATACTTATTACAAGTGATTTTCCCACACCCATATACAGTACTAATGTTGAACACCATATAACTTTGGACACTATACTATCATTTAATAATTAAATGGATCTGTTCCGTGTTGATGTCTGTGGGGTAATTAAGCAATAAAAAGGATAGTGAACTGTCGAAAGGATACACAGGCCACACTGTCAAGCCAGGCCCCTTCTCAAGGGCTGATGGTAAAATGTTATTGCCCTTCCTGAGCGAGAGGAGGCCAAAAGGTGACAAGGTTAATTTTATATCTGCCTTACAGATTTACAAAATGCAACATAATTCACTTATGCTGTGCCTCCCAAGAATCTATATACATATAAAAGCCAAAGTATGTCGTCACATCGCTCTGTGATAAGTTTATCGGCTTGTCACTTACCCATTGACAGCCAGTGAGGATGCACATCCCTCCCCCTCTTTGATAGGCTGGACAGCCTGTCACCAATCCAGGGACAGCCAGTGAGACTGCACATCCTGTGTAATTAGACTGCACACTGGGTAACATATGAAGTGTCTGGAGTTCAAATTGGAGGTGAAGAATACAAGAATTTGACTCTTCACTTCATCATCAACCCTGCAACTGTGAGAACTTGGCTTTCTAAATGTTCTGGATAATATAGGGAGAAAAGTGACCCAAGTGTAGCACTCAAGCTCACCCTCTGGTGATGAATGTAGTAATTAAAATAATCCTTTATTATGTAACAATAAATAAAAAACTGGGTGTTAAAAGATTGAACTGAAGGTAAGTTGGATCTTGAGACTGATAGCCGTTTGGCTCAGGATCCTGTGAATCAAAGTGTATCAATAGACCATTGTTAGATTACACTAAATTACAGTCCTTGTGAGGGATCTGTTAAACGATAGGACGTCCAGGGACTTCTCTTTGCTTATATGCAAGATAACATAAATAGTAAATCAATCAGCAGTCGTACTGATAAACTACTGCAGTGTAGGTCAGGTGATTGAATTTACAGTTACTGGTATGGTTAGTGTGGTATCTAGTTAATAGTATATTTAGTATACCACAGTTAAACCAGTAAAAGTATTAAATAGATCTGGACTTATCTGAACCCTCCATTCAGAAGGTAGAGGTACAGGATTTTCACACCAAATATTACATGATATGACCTCATATAAACCTTGCATTGATATAGTAGATGCAATGGTGTATCCAGGTAATTCTGCTAATGCTGAGATATCTTATGTAGGTTTTATCACATCCGTATGATAACTGATATGACCTCACATGATCTTGCACTGAAGAAGTGTGCAACCGTGTTACCAGGCTATTGTAGTGCTTTAATACTTTGCCATTGTCTGACTGTACATCAGCATCTTTACACCATAGGTATAGGAGTGTACAGTCTCATTGAGGACAGATTGTAAGAGAGTAATCCCAGCTATGTATTCACAGCATAGAGACCAGCCCCCTGAGGATCTAGGGGTTGGTATCACATATAGGGAATGTCCTATAGTAACCTTTTGGGTCAAAGGAGGTATAATGATATCTTGGTACTTGGAACACCGTAAGGCATACTGCCTCGCATGGCGAGCTGATGCGATTCCCTGCTCCTGCTCGATATAGGCTTTAATGTGTTCCGATGGACTAATACAAGCCTCGCAATTTGACTAACAGGGTTACTACTCTGAAGATAAATATACTTACGCAATGCTGTGAGATATTTTATCCCACTAGCTTGCTAAATGACACACTCGGGCTCCTGCTATTAAGACTGAAATATATCAGGGGCTTATCTCCATTAGGAGTATATACGAGTATCTCTTCTCTAGGGGGTGTTGTTTATAGTACATATTTACCATTTGATCATATCATCCGTTCACTCCAGGATCAGCTTTCACCTTAGCTGACCCACTACGTATGCCTTACGGTGTTCCAAGTACCAAGATATCATTATACCTCCTTTGACCCAAAAGGTTACTATAGGACATGGGAGGCAGGGATTTCCTTTCCTATTGCCTGATTTTGCTGCGCTTATGGTATTATTATAATTCCCTGTACTGTATTGTCTTTGTAAAGCGCAGAGTACAATGTCGTCGCAATATAAATAAAGCTATATACATACATACATCCCTCCCCCCTCTGTGATAGACTGAGCGGCCTCTCATTCACCCAGGAAACATTGGGGGAGGGGATTTTAATGGCAGTGGAAACAGCCAGGAGAGGAGGTTACAGATGAGATAAGTAGGAGGATGAAGTGTAGTATTCACAGAGAAAAGTAGACACAGTAAGTCAGAGTGTGCAAAGAGAGGGGAGGACAGTGTGTAAAGAGGAGCAGGGCATGATGGAGGGGGGAGGTAAGAAAGCAAGGAGGGGAGAGGTGGCAGCAGCGTGCATATGGGGGAGGAGAGAAAGCAAGGTGAGTAGGAGGAGGGAATAGAGAGACAGTAAAGAGAGGAGACAGATGAGATAAGTAGGAGAGGAGGGAATAAAGTGTGGACAGAGAGGAGCAGACACTAAGGTAGGGAGTGCAAAGAGGAGCAGAGCATGATGGAGGAGGGAGGAGAGACAGCAAGGAGGGGAGAGGAGACAGAAAGCAAGAAGAGGAGGAGACAGAGAGAGACAACAAGAAGATGAGGAGACAGAGGACGAGGAGGGAATGGAGAGTAGTGTGCACATCGGGCAGGAGGAAGGGCAAAAAAAGTGATGGTGGGGTCTGGCCCACTACTTGTTTACATGGTTACAAGTGCATGAAAGCAATCTAGACCATACTGGCCAACAGTAGCAATGCCTTGTAGCACTACCCCAATATAAACATATCCTCTACTTAACGAGGCTCAAGGTGCTTTACACATGAGGTGGGTCATGAATTGCCCCTTATCCATTTTACTAACAGTCCATATATAGTTACACTTATCGTATGGGTAGTCTTTTTCCTTTTATTTTCTCTTTATGGGGGAGCGGAGAACCTCACCTGGCAATCAAGTTTTGCGGCCAGACTCTATGCTGTCCCCTTGGGTGCGTTGTGCCTTTCTGGGATCCCACCTTGATCCACTTCAGCTGGTCTCTTTTCGGGGCCGGTCCCTCTCCATGAGTTTCTGAAGGTTTCACCTGGTGCCCCAAACTTGCCAGAAAGTTGTGAGCCTCACTTGGATCTTTGATTGAGACTTTGGTGTCCCTTTGAGAACCATGAGGCGAAAGGGGAAGCCCTACCGGTATCGGATTCCAGCGTTGCGTAGGATTTCTGTGACTTTCTTACATTTATGCGTTTCTGCAGTGTAATTGCCGCCAGATCTGGGAACAAGTGTAGTTTTATGTAATCAAATTAAAAAAACCTCACTGTTTCTAGCCGCCTCATACTCTAATGTTATTTCTCCGAGAGGGGTTGTCCTGGTCTTCCTGTAACACGCTAAATTCTGCCACCTGGTTTTTCATAGTGGCCATGTCTTGCACCAAAGAGTTTTCAACTTCCCCAATCTCCTGGACTCCAGTTCAGTAGTACGCTTCTCCCTGCCCAGCTCCTTAACTGCCTTCTGGATTTCTCACTGAAATGCCATTAGTTTCACATAGAGTTCATCTATATCTTGTTTGGTATATAACAAGAGACAGGGGCGCCCAATGCAACATCCCATTGACAAAACATATATGGTAAAAAGTATAAAGTTAAATACTTCAATAATTATATTAAATACTTGGTTATTTAGTTAATCCTTTGGCCAAAGCGTCATAAGCCTGCATACCAACGCCAAGGTATAACCAAATTAATGCAGGTTCCACAGTACAAGGTAATAGAATCAGAGCAGGATGTAATTTCTCTTCAGAAGGACTTGGAGAGACTGGAAACGTGGGCAGGTAAATGGCAAATGAGGTTTAATACAGATAAATGTAAGGTTATGCATTTGGGATGCAAGAATAAAAAGGCGACTTACAAATTAAATGGAGATATATTGGGGGAATCCTTGATGGAGAAGGATTTAGGAGTGCTTGTAGACAGCAGGCTTAGCAATAGTGCCCAATGTCATGCAGTAGCTGCAAAGGCAAACAAGATCTTATCTTGCATCAAACGGGCAATGGATGGAAGGGAAGTAAACATAATTATGCCCCTTTACAAAGCATTAGTAAGACCACACCTTGAATATGGAGTACAATTTTGGGCACCAATCCTAAGAAAAGACATTATGGAACTAGAGAGAGTGCAGAGAAGAGCCACCGAATTAATAAAGGGGATGGACATTCTAACTTATGAGGAGAGGCTAGCTAAATTAGATTTATTTACATTAGAAAAGAGGCGTCTAAGAGGGGATATGATAACTATATACAAATATATTCAGGGACCATACAAGGAGCTTTCAAAAGAACTATTCATCCCACGGGCAGTACAAAGGACTCGGGCCATCCCTTAAGGTTGGAGGAAAGGAAATTTCACCAGCAACAAAGGAAAGGGTTCTTTACAGTAAGGGCAGTTAAAATGTGGAATTCATTACCCATAGAGACTGTGATGGCAGATATAATAGATTTGTTAAAAAAAAAGGTTGGACATCTTTTTAGATGGGAAAGGTATAGAGGGATATACCAAATAAGTATACATGGGAAGGATGTTGATCCAGGGAATAATCCGATTGCCAATTCTTGGAGTCAGGAAGGAATTAATTTTTCCCCTAAATGGGGTTTTTTGTTTGCCTTCCTCTGGATCAATAAGTATAGATATAGGATAAAGTATCTGTTGTCTAAATATAGCATAGGTTGAACTTGATGGACGGAAGTCTTTTTTCAACCTCATCTACTATGTAACTATGTAACTATGAACCCTTCCTTTTACCTCTGTATTGTATTGTATTGTATGTCTTTATTTATATAGCGCCATTAATGTACATAGCGCTTCACAGTAGTAATACATGTGGTAATCGAATAAATAACAGATAATATAAATAACAGATCATGGGAATAAGTGCTTTAGACATAAACATAACATTAAGGAAGAGGAGTCCCTGCCCCGAGGAGCTTACAATCCCCTGTAAGAGGGGAAGAACCATTATAGGTCCTATTCCTGCAGCAAAATGAAAAGACCTCCCAAGTTATAAAGGTGAAGGGGGAGTGAGCTCTGGGGGGAGATGCCATCAGCCTCCAAATATATATTCATGATGTGGTGGGTGTAGGAGTTTGAGCTAGCTGGGAATGTGTTTTAATCAATTTCTGACTGGTAGCAGTTGTTTGGAGGCTGGTGGCACCTCCCCCTAGAGCTCACTCCTCCGCCACCTTTTAACTTGGGAGGTCTTTTCATTTTGCTGCAGGAACAGAACCTATAATGGTTCTTCCCCTCTTAGAGGTAAAAGGAAGGGTTCACATTGTAGTGTAGGACCTGCATTAATTTGGTTATACCTTGGCGTTGGTATGCATGCTTATGATGCTTTGGCCAAAGGGTTAACTAAATAACCAAATATTTAATATTATCATTGAAGTATTTAACTTTATACTTTTTACCATATATGTTTTGTCAATGGGATGTAGCATTGGGCACCACTGTGTCTTGTTATATACAATTGCAAAGCTTAGTACAGTAGCTCTCTTGTTGACATAAATATATACTCATGATGTGGTGGGTGTGGGAGTTTGTGCTAGCTGGGAATGTGCGTATATCTTGTTTGGTGGAAGGCAAGATCTTGGGCGCAGAGCTGCGCAGCATTATTGCAGGTGAGATTGAGGTTGGAGATTTGCCGGTATATTGCTGAATAGCAATGGTATGTGGAGTCCTGGGGCAGAGCTAAAGGATTAGGTGGCCATCCTGCTGCACGTCACGCGTGCAACACCCATTTGGATTTTTAATGGAATGAGATAAAGCCAGACAAAGACTTTGTATTGCGGGTTCTCGCTTCATCTCTTCTTGCAGGTGAGATTTTGCTTAGGTTGTGGGTATCGCCTGATGGATGAGGCAGGTCCATCCAACTCACAAGCTCGCCGAGGCAAGATCTGGCTGAGATTTAATTTATTGTTTTTTTTGCCCTCTGTTTTTTAGGGGGGGGGGGGGTGGAGGGGGCAGGGGGTTTCTTGATGTTTGGTATTGATAGACGACGGGAGCCAGTCTTCTTTTCCCCACCCACTCACAGTCTACCCTCATAAAGTCAGAGGCCTGAGGCGGCCATCTTGTCCTAGAGCATATTTATTTATTTTAGCCATCAGATCAGAGCAAGGAGGGCCAGGCGATTGTGTCGGATAGCATAACGAATGGCCCATGAGACCGGGTCCTGCTCTTGGTATCGTACCATATTTTTCCAGGCGATAATCTTGTCGGGGGTAACATGCATTCCACTAGGGTCGCGATAGGCTTCAGGGATAGCGTTGGAGGCACACCCTAGGGAGTCGGCCACTCGTAACTACGAGAAGGCTACTTGATCGTTTACGATGGCTGCAGTGCAACATAAAGCTTGCATTCCTGGCCCTGGGATCTCCTCCCACTGATCCTCGTCGGGGGTGGTGGCCAACACCGGTCGCCTAGACAGGGTGTCCGCTCCAATGTTCAAGGGGCCCGGTTTGTATTTCAGGGTGAAATTGTAATTGAAGAGAGCCGCCAGCCAGCGATGGCCGGCCGCATCGAGTTTGGCGGACGTCATGATGTAGGTGAGAGGATTATTATCTGTCCGTACCTCGAACGACACCCCGTACAGATAGTCCCGAAGTTTGTCCACAATAGCCCACTTAAGGGCCAAGAACTCGAGCTTGTGCACTGGGTGACAGTGAGACTGCGGCTGATGTACGCAACGGGTCGCAATCCCTTGGGATATTTTTGATGTAACACGGCCCCTAGGCCACTCAGGCTAGCGTCCACATGTAGAATGTATGGCTGTTCGGGATTTGCATAGGCCAGTACTGGGGCCGCCGTCAGGCTCTGTTTTAAGTCTTTAAAAGCCTGTTCGCACTCGGGGGTCCATTTGTCCCCGAAGGGCTGTTGGGCAGGGTGGGCCTTCTGGCCCGCATCCGTCGGATATATTTTGAGTAGGCTGTTGAGGGCTTTGGCCCGACGGGAGTACCCCTCCACAAATCTGCCAAAGTAGCCGCAGAACCCCAAGAACGAGCGCAACTCTCCCACATTATCCGGTCGGGGCCAGTTGACAACAGCTTCTATTTTGGCGGGGTCTGTGGCGATTCCTTCACCGGACACTATGTGTCCTACGTACGTCACAGAGGTCCGGCAGAACCGGCATTTATCCAAACAGAGTTTGAGTCCTTCCTGGGATAATCTATCCAGCACCTTCAAGAGCCTAGCCTCATGCACTTCCAGGGATTTCCCGAAGACTATGATGTCATCTAAATACACCAGGCATTCTCGGGGGTTCAGGTCCCCTAGAGTCTTCTCCATTAACCGCTGGAAGGTGGCCGCGCCCCACATATGCCTTGGGGCATGCGGGTGAATTGATAGAACCCTAGGGGGCAGACGAACGCTGTCTTCTCTTGGTCTTTGGGGTTCATGGGGACTTGGTAGTACCCTGACCGAAGGTCCAGTACGCTGAACCACTGGCTCCCGTGTAAGGTATCTAGGATTTCTTCTATACGGGGAAGTTTATACTGGTCCGGTACCGTTCGATTGTTCAGCGTCCGATAATCCACACATAATCTCACCGTCCCATTCTTCTTTCGCACGACTACTATAGGGGAGGCGTACGGGCTATCATGACTCCATGACGATCCCGGCTGCTTCCATTTCGTTGATGGCCGCCCTTACATCCTCTACGTCCCTGGGAGCGAGTCGACGTGAACGTTCCCGGAAGGGCTTTTCATCAGTCATACGAATGGTGTGTTGGGCATTGCGACTACACACCACGTCCATCTCACTGGTAGAGAACACGGCTCTTCTTTTTTCTAGCTCTACTCGTAATCGCTCCTTCCAGGCTTCCGGCAGGTCAGACGAGCCAAAGTCAAAGTCTAACGCTACCCCGGGATCTTCTACTCTGATCGCGTTCACGTGCACGGCTTCATCCACGGAGCTGACCGGATAAATCCTCCCTATTCGTTGACCCACATCAATGGCCAGGGGGAAGGGCGACATATTCTGTACCATTACAAAAATTCGGCGGGAAATGGCGGCGGGCCAACTGCGAATCTCTGGCACAAGGTGATACCCTCGGCGGACATCCTCTTCGGGGGTGCTTTCTAGAGAGAACTGGTGCTCTTCGTCTAGGCGGTCAGCGTAGAACAACAGCCCGTAGTCTTCCGAGGGGGATTTAGGAGGGGCTGGGTCGGCTTGAACCAGCTGTAACTGTAGTCTGGACATGGGTAGCTCGTTAGCTTCGTGTAAGTAGGCCCGGATGACGGCCTGCACAATATCAGCATTCGTACCGAGGATGATTGGGTACTTGGGCGTATCTTTGGGTTCCGGACACACGAAGGAGTCCACCTTGATGGGGTGAGATTTCCCCGTGTTGAGCTGTTGTATTTCCAGGTCCACGGTCACCAGGCCGTCGATGGGGTAGTCGTCATTGCTTAGGCCGCGTACCTTGATATGGTCGGCTGGTCTCAAAGGCCGCTTTTGGAGATGGCGGTCATAGAACCCTCGGTATATGATGGTGACTTGGGACCCTGTGTCTAGTAGAGCGGAGGAGTAGATCCCGTCCACTAGCACCCGGATCAATGCTACCGGTCCCACACGGTTACCCTCTTCTGGCGGGTTTTCTCCTCCCTGAGGGGTCCCGGACGTGTCGGTGTTGGCCGCATACACCCCGCAAACCATGGCCTGTGGCGTGAACTTCTTGGGAGATGGACTCCGGTGTCGGGACTCGCCCATCCGACAGTCGTACGATATGTGTCCCTTCTTTCCACATTTGTAGCATGAAATATCCCTGGGGGCAGCGCGGCGGTCGTACTGAGGCGAGGTCCGTCCCGCGTATTTCGGCTTCTCAGAGGTGGGTTGGTCCGCGGCCTCTTCTTAATTCTCAGCGCTCCCTTTGGGTTTAGCACTGTTACTGGGCTTAGCCTTCTGAGGGGAGTGTAACAGCAGATGCGTCTTGTGCTCTTTGACCTGCTGCAGGAGTTGGATGAACGAGGGGGGGGGGGTCCCCGGGTGAGGTGGTCCCGGATCATGCTAGCTATAGGGTGAGTAGGACTGAACCCTCGGAGGTATTGTTTACGGAGGTATTCATTCATCTGAGAGGGCGTTACATATTTATGATGCAGCAACGGCCCAAGAGAGATTTGTATACGGTGTATATAAGCAGATAGATCTTCCCCCTCCTTTTGATTTATGGCACAGAACTTGGCCCACAGAGCGCCATCATCTTCTTTTGCGCTATAGGCCTCCACCAGGAACTCGATCATCATACGGGATGTTAGTTCGGGGTATTGTTCTCGATGAATACTAATCAAGGTGGACGCTGGGGGCGCAGGCACTCCATAAGTCTTTGCCATTTCACCACGTCGGTGCAAGACCATTCTTCCATTACTCCCCTAGTGTGCTCCTTCCAGGTCTCTATCCCATCCTCCCCGGTGGGCACAGGGAGCGTCCCCGAGAAGGCCTTTAACTTCCGGTACCTTTGAGCATGGGTGGCCAAAGTTAGTGCTTCTACTAGCGGCGGTAAGCTGGTGGGGGTAGTTAACTGGTCTATCTTGTCATTGAGTTTTTGTAGCATATCACTGCGCACCCCGGCTTCGGCGGATGCGCTCGACCCGGGAGAACTGGCCTCTGACCGGCCACTAGCTGCCTTGCTCTCGGGGTAGTGAGCAAAGGGAAGGGTGGGGTCGTCCTCATCTAGCTCCCTTACAGGGGGGTCTCGAAGGGGGTAGACAAGAGGGCTACCATAAGGTGGTGCATTGGGCAATGGCAGATACTGGGGAACCGCGGGTTCGATTATTGCCAGGTCTCGCCGGCAGTCCACAAGCAAGGTGTTCCATTTAGAGTCTTGGTCTACGAGTACATCTATCAGGCTGGCTTTGGCACCTCCCGGAAGTTGTCGTAAGGCCGTTTGCAAAGTCTCTAGGGGTAAGGCCAAAGGTACTCTGGTCACAGCTACGGCACGACGGGCCAGCGTGCGCATTTGGCGCGCCCAGTCACATATCTCCTGGCGGGTAGGAAGGGCCATGGCGGTAATAATTTATTCTCGAGGGGGCACCCCAGGTCTAAGACCTCAGCAGCGCCTACAAATGTAGCCCTGCTTCCTATCGAACGCAGGCTGCTACCCTGTGCTGTGTCACCTGTAGGCTTGCAGGGCCTAAGTCTCTGCCACGGAGAGCCTGGGGTACTCGCGCGATGATTATAATGGGTGCAGCGCCTTCACCTGCGACAGCTCCCGCCGGAGGGGGAGTGGGCCTTCGCAGGACGTATACACGATAAATACCACCACACAGCAGGATACCTTAACCAAACGACTTTATTTATATTCAACACCTTACACATATATATGGATACCAGCGCCCTCCCTAGAGGAGGCACTCTACTCTGCGTCACGGCGGACGCCAACCCTCCCGTGTCCCTTCACCGGGTGATCCCACCCCGTGTCCAGTCCCCCTGGGATAAGTCCTCCCACCCTCAAGTGAGTCAGATAGATATGTATATGTGAGTGTGACTGCGCAGCCACTGTGTCCCGAATGAAAGGATGGTACCGTTGGTGCACTTGTAGAAATACCTGCCGGGTACTCCGGTATCCGGTACTGCTACAATCTTCGCAAAGGCTCTGCAGGATCTAGAAGTCGTCCTTCCTCCTGCGTGGCGGTCCAGGGCGATCCCACCCGGACATGCGGCGGAGAGATCGTGGGGTCTGAGCCCAGACCTCACACCAATTAGAACAGTCCGGTTCTCGATCTTGCGACACTAACGGGGACCAGGAACCTCACTATGGCAGTCCCTAGCTCCGCTTGTCTCTACTGGGACTCAGGGCCTAACTGGGCCTGGGGCATGCGGCCTACGTAGGGGGCGGTTTGCCTCCCCACACCGAAGCTCCGTCTCCTCTCCAGCCAGCTCTGACCAACGTGCGCAACCACCTCCTTTTCCTCCTTAACCTCGCAGCCCATTGGCTCAGCCCTATCACGGGGACCCGCGGGGGTTGATGGGACCTGTGTCTCGTTGACTCCCTCCAATTAGCACTCTCCTCCTTCGCGGGCTTTGGCCACACCGTCTGCGCATGCGCAACCTCTGTCTAGGTTAGGTTATACGGATTGCCAACCAGAACATGGCGTCTTGCATGACGCGGAGCCTCCGCAGTGGAGCACTCTCCATGCAACGCACCCTCCAACAACAACAAGGGTAAGAAAAAGGGGACCCGGCTACAGCACCAAGGCATGGCACCTTTCCTAAAAATATCTTTGAAAAGTCTCATTTAACATCTGTAATGGAGACATGTCTTAATAGACCAGTCTTTCACAGGCACATGAAAAAAACTGCTACTTAAAAAGTGGGAAGGGTGGAGAGGTTACATACCTCCAACCAACATTTTCACAGATAGTGTTAGTGCTAGAGATAGTAAATGATGCATGCTAACTAAAAGAATGCTCCCAGCCCATCTAGTTCAGTCCTTATACACAAACATTTTGTTTTTGTTCTCCATACATAATAACCAATAATAAAATACCCAACCATGAATAATAAGGCATGCAAATTGCCCCTTAGAGTTCTGGTGCTTGATAGAAACTGTGTGACCTTCAGGAATAAGATTTGTATAGCCCACTAGAAAACACCTTGATACAATTACAGTCATATTATTCATGCTTTGGCATACATTATCTTGTACATCAGGCAGCCAGTTTTGTGGTGTGGTTAACACATGGTCACTTATTGAATCCTTAGATATTTATTAGCATTTGACTTTATGCAGAAACTGTCAGTTGGGATACCATCCGATAATTATCCTTAAGGGCAAGTAGCGAATAAGATCTTACCACAAGCTGAACACGTCCACCATTCAAAGCTTCAGGATTCAATTCAGGCAAAAAGTGCTTACTGCAATGCAAAAAAAATTAAATAAATAAAGTCTTCTAAGCTTTCTTAATTCTTTCAGCTGCTTAGGGGTATACGAAGCAAAGCCTTGAAGCAATATTAGGAGATGAAGGGGTTATATAAACCAATATCTCCATAATTTCAGCAAAATTTTACAAAATACAACTCTCTTTCTAATCATCACACACATCTTTAGTTTAAAACTTTTGGTATCAAAATATTTGCATTGTATTGCTTGTAACATCCAGTATATGTAAAAAAAAGTATAAGAATTAAAGCATTAAAGAATCACACGTGAGAAAATATAGTTAAAGTGGTAGAAGTGATTAAACATGTGATGTGTACTTTTTAACCCTAAACGTTCCCTAAATTGATGGACAATACTGCTGGGAAAAAGGCTGTTCCACAGTCCAATTACAGATAATAATGTTTAAAAAAAAAAAATCAACATATCTTACAAGAATAAGGGAAGAAAAGCGAAAAGACAAAAAAATATAATATAGTGTAGTTTATTCTGCAAACATTTCAAACCATATATAATGGTTGAAAATACACTCTCATGGAGTGCCTGGAATACAGGTATTGAAAAAAAAATAGATATTCTGATTCAGGGGTCCACGTTTGGAGGATAGATCTTCAACAGGGTTGCCACCTTCTACTGAAGGCCAACCCGGAGAATTGTTTTCCCCCGACTGCTCTTACTTATCAGCGGCACCCTCCCAGTATCTTCCTTCTGCAACTCAATATGGCTGTGCGGCGTCACATGGCGCTGCGTTGCCATGCCAACGGCGCTATGCAACGTCACGTGGAGTCTCGTCATGTTAACGGCTGTCAAGTGACGCGGTTACGCCACATTGCATTTCCGTTGGCATGGCAACACGGCGCCATTAGACGCCGCGTGGCCATATTGAGAACAGTTGCAGGAGAACAGCTGGTTCACAGGAAACGGCAAGAGGCTCCACACGGCTCCACACAGCTCACGAATCACTGCACAATTGCAAATGCTCCGTGTGGAGCCTCTTGCCGTTTCCTGTGAACCAGCTGTTCTCCCGCTGTGAAGACCACAACGCTGACGGTGACTCCATAGCCTGCTACCTCCCTTACCATTGGAGGAGAGCCGAGGAGGTCCCGTGACGTCAGACGCTGTTCGGATGCGAAGGAGACTGTTCCTATCCAGAGGATTCGTGTGTAGCTGTGTGCTGTATTGCCGGCGTCGCTCCTAACCCTGAGTTGGTTAAACTGCTTTTTATGATCGTGGAGCATGTGAGTGTACTGGAGCTCACTGCTCTAAGGATTTTTTGTTTATTAAACTGTATTGTAACATGATCTTTTCTGTTTTCTTGATCTGATTCCTGTGAACTACAATTCACCTACGAGAGGCGTTCTTGCGCTCTGTGTACTCCTCCTGTTGTCTATTGAGGGATTGTGAAATTCCTCACACCAGCAGCATCTCCTCTTGGTGATATCATTTTTTGTGATTTATTTGTGATATATTATTGGGTTTGCACTTACCTTCTCTTGCACTCATAGTGTAGCAAGTAGAAAAATTTATATGGGACTTGTAAAAATAAAAATGCGCACTCACAAACGTGACAGGAACATGAGCAAGTATGAGTACTACTCAATCACCAACATAGCAGGATATTTTGCAAGGTAAACGTCCTGGGGCTCCACCATGTGCTGCAGGTCTCAGTATCGCGTCGCCTCTGTGTACCGAGTACTTCTTCACTCCAGACGGAATCTCGCGAGAGTTGTGACGTCAGTGGGAGCTCCTAGACAGTCTGACTCCTCTCCGTTGGCGAACTCTGCATCCATAGGACTTAATGCATATACTCTGCTCTCGATTTAATCCAAGTGCCAGTACGCTGGTATATGTGCATATATTAACATATAAAATTCAATATAGATTGCATAAAATGATCCGAAACACACCCTACGCGTTTCGTCCTTAAAACTTCGTCAGGGGGTATATAAAAACATGGAAATGCAGACATAATTTATATATGTGATGACCAATCACAGCTAGACTTCACTAATTGTGTAATGGACAACATACGAGTAGTTTATAATATTAACTACTTTCACTGCTGGTGTTAAAGCAACTGAATCAAAATGGAAGTAGTAATAGTACATGTAATACAAATATAAACAACATTCATCGACTAAAGAGAAATAACCAATCTATGTATGCATATAATTAAATAGATGTACATATATACTAAAAGATTGAAATGCGCAAAAGGAATCATTCTTATATAATTTGATTATATATATTATATTATCATGAAGAGAATAGAGTCAAATACCAGAAATAAAAGGGACTCAGAGGGAACAATGAATTATAACAATATTAGATAATATTAATATACAATACATAATAAATATGATAGCATAATAAATATCACGATCAAATCAGAAGAATACTAGAACAAAAATATATATATACAGTATATATCCAAGTGATAAATGACAGAGGGGGATAAACTTAGAGAACAGGGCACAGATGAAGAGATCAATGGTGGCATATTGCTGGATGGCAAATAAAGTTATTAATATTATACAATGAACCAATAAATAATTTATCAATTTGGACAGAAGACAGGTAAACTCCAGAGGGAACAAGAAAACTTGTTCAACCCAGACATCCAGAGGAACCCATCCATATATACAAACTAATGTCAAAGTCAGAACTCAAATAAATTATAATATCAATGTGTGAGTTTTGGATACAAATATCATATAAACAAAGTATATTGTAACAGATCAATACTAATCAAATAACAGGTACCAATCTGAAGGGAACAAGAAAACTTGTTCAAACCAGACCTCCAGAGAGACCCGCCATTTACAAAAGGACAGAAAGTCACACCACTGTACTAATATCAATGGTGTCATTAAGGCCATTGGGATGTAGCATCCCCAAGACATAAACCCAGTAGGTTTCCCTAACACATAACTGTTTGAATCTGTCACCCCCCAAAAAGGAGGGTGGAATATGTTCTATGCCCATAATGGACAGTGAGCAAGGGTTATTGTCATGGATGTTTGTGTAGAGACATGATAGACTATGTAGTTGGTAACCATATAAGACATTTCTTCGATGCTCAAGAAATCTAGTACTCAAGGCTCTAGAAGTGCGGCCCACATATAGTAGGCCGCACTGATATGATATAAGGTATACCACATACATACTCAAACAGTTAATATAGCTATTTACCTCATAGAAAGTACCATTACTATGTGATGTAAATCTGTGACTTTTATTTATGTGCCTACACGTTATACATCGACTTCTCCCATATATATATATATATATATATAGTCAGATAAGGCAGTTGGCACTCCAATAGGTGCTGGTAAGCCACAGGTGCACGTCCCATATAGAGAATGTAGTTATACGTTACCGTTCCAAGGATTGGTAAACAAGAGACAGCACTCAATGTTGAAAATCAAAGTGTATTAGTGAAAGCAAAAATACATCCAGAAACCCAACGTTTCGGTCCTACAGAATGGGACCTTCCTCAGGGGGATACAATATATATATATGTGCCGGGACCTGTGCCTG